>NW_012114688.1:7454953-7542582 GCF_000951035.1 Colobus angolensis palliatus | reverse complement strand
AAGAAAGAAAGAAAGAAAGAAAGAAAGAAAGAAAGAAAGAAAGAAAGAAAGAAAGAAAGAAAGAAAGAAGAAAGAAAGAAGAAAGAAAGAAAGAAGAAGGAAAGAAAGAAAGAAAGAAAGAAAGAAAGAAAGAAAGAAAGAAAGAAAGAAAGAAAGAAAGAAAGAAAAGAAAGAAAGAAAGAGAGACAGGAAGGAAGGAAGGAAGTTAAAGCTCAGATTTTACAATGACTACAAAATTAGAGAGCTGAAAGAATGAGCCTGTAGTTTTCTAAAAGGAAGACTCTACTCCTTAGTGAATAATTTTTCACTTAAATAAAACCAAGAATTCTGTCCTTTTCCCTCTCCTCTCTGAGTAACACTTCTCTTCCTGTTCTACTGTCAAGATAAAAGCCTTTCCCCCTAACTATGATATGTTAAGGCTTTTAAGAAAGTGTAGACAAAAGAAGTCAATTATGGGTTTAAGCTTTGATAATATACTCCAAGTTTTCACAGACAACTGAGGGATTTCTTTCCTTTTCCACCTCACTTACTCTGTTTGGATGCAGCCTGCAGGAGAATATTCACTTTTCATGTAGTTGCACTTATAAAAAGACTTTGGGGAAAACCCCACATGCTCTGAGCCAGGTGCAGAGAGGCCACAGTGATTCCTTAATGACTGCAGCCTAGGGGTATAGGAATGGGGCCACCAATTTGACTTCAGATGAGCACAGCACTTTTGTGAGACTATGGAAATAGGAAGTCAGACACTATACCTGGGCCATTCAGCAACTTTGTATCTTCAGGAAAAACTGCAAGACCTGCTGATCCTGGAAACAGCTTCAGGTGCTTCTATCATGAAGACTGGCCCAGCATGCCTACAGAAGTTGTCCAACCCGAAACATTTGCTCTGAGAGAAAAGTAATATTTTTTCCAACACATTGGAAAGTACAATTGTCAACGTATTCATTTACCTGTTTTTCTAAAAAGGATCATCTAACCATAAAACAACCTATAACTAAATATTGTTCTTTCTTTGTAGTAAGGTGATTAGAAATGATTATTTCACACATATGCTAGATTTTATAGCCTATTAAATAAAACTTATATATGTCATATATTCAACTTGATTTTCTCTTATTTTAATTTATAATTTGCTAAATATATTAGCATAATTGTATTGTCTGAAGGTAAAACAATCATCTGAAGAATGTATTCGTGTTGTAGACCTGTGTGCATGGTGTTTCTGTTCTTCATATCAACTAACTGGATTGCTGCCACCTCGTTAGCCAGCTCTCAATCAAGCAAAGAAAGCTCATGAATTGAGAGATTGCTGCATATGGCAGACAGTACTGAGTAATCTTTAGGGAATACTTTCTGCCAATTTGGGGTTCTAAATCTGTTTTACGTTCACATTAGTGTCCTCAACTAAGAATAGAATTCCAGCTTCATTCAAGTCACAGTAAGGCTTGTTTTCCTGTTGGAATTAGGATGTATTCCTGAAACTGCATGCATAGAACAGTAAACCAATCACTGTAGAATGAACTATCAGTCTGAAATGCCTAACACAACAGTCATTTAGTCAGTAATAGGAAACAATTTTACTTTACATTTGAAAGTCTGGCATTTAACTTATGATTTTGTCAATATACACTAAAGGCCACAGAAAAAGAGCTATGATGAATCTGCTATCAACCTAACTCTGGGCAGTTGTGTGTTTTGTTCTGTTGAGTTCCTGCATATGCATAACAATAATATTGCCTAGATTCAAAAGAAAGCATAGGGAAGTCCATTTCCTGAATAAAGTACACTAGCCCAGCAGGAAAATCATGTGAGAAAGGTTTGAATGCAAACGTTATCAGTTTATTACAGCAACCAGAGAGCAGTGCTTGTAGTAAAGAAGCTTTTTAGTTCTTTATAACTTGTCCTTTCAACAAATACTAATGTGCATTTTTCTGGGCAATGCAATATGCCACTTGCTGAAGAAGTCACAGGTAAGTAATACATAGATTATTTTCCCAAGGAAATTAAGATCTTTTAAGATGGGTAAACAACTAAATACAAGAGAAGAAGCAACGAATTTCTCTTACCCCTCTAGTAAATTATATAGACACCTTAAGGTCAGGAACCAGGTGATACCATCCCTCATCTCTCTTCATCACAGGTTAGGTTCCTCAGAATTAGACTGTAATATAAGGTTTGGATGCAGGCGGTTAATTTACTTAAGAAGCTGTATGAGACAACACTGGTAGGGGAATGAGGAAATGAAGCATGTGAGGGAAGGAAGTCAATATTGGCAGTTTTAATCGGCAGGTTATTGTCGAGGCAACCTGCACACAATCCCACTGGAAATGCTGGAAGATAGCCTAGAACGCCTTCAGGGTTACCCATTCCCTGAGTGCAGAGGACTGGCTCTTTATTCACCAATCTCCCTCTCATATTGGATGAGGGCTATTGCAATTGCAGCTGCACTAATTCCTAGATGTTTTCAACTTGTCCCAAGCATGGACCAAACACTTTCTGTGCCCAGAAAGAGATCTGGGGTTTCCAGTGGGAAGCTGCAAGCACATTAGTGGATTGTGAGTGGTAAAGGAATATCTGTGAGATGGCAACTTTATCTGTTCACTCCCTTTGCTATAGCTCATAACATATTTTTAAACACATTGTGAGCATTTATGAGGATAAAGTAAGGACAGGGTTTGGCTTTAGCTCACGCCAACTAGAGCCTTCCCTCGGATCACAAAACCCACATCACTACCTCACTGGTGCCATATCCATTAATAGTCATACAAAGAAAACGGCCAATCTATATCATTCTTTTGTGCTCCCATAATGTTTAATCATGACGTTTACTTAAAGAATTTCAAAAACTGGCCTTAGAAGATCCAAAATTGATTCAAGGTTCCAGAGTGTCTCACCTTGGGAAGGAATGCTGAACAATTTATTCACAGCCTTGTTGCTGCTAACCAGACCACCGGGTGGCTCATTCTTCAAGGGAACCATCACAACCAGATACTGACCTGCATACCCTACTCTTCCTGTGCTTTGCCCAACCCAGCCTGCATATCTTACCCCTGATGTCAATTCCCACATTTTGCCAGATATAAAAATCCCTACTGGCTCTTTTTGGGGAGCCAGTCAGAGAATCCTTGCACCTCTGCTGTCTCCCTTGCACTTGAGTACAAGCCACAAATAAAAGCCTTATCTGGGAAATCAGCTTGGCCCCATGTTAATTGCCATTACATGGGTAGTCTAAGAGCCTGTGGTCTGTAATGTTTAGATGACACCAAATTATCCAAGAGATATTGTAAGGTCTACCCTCTATTGCATTTTCTGTTTCTGCACAAATGAATAGAATATTTTCTCTCTAATTTCTACTTCTATTTATATATTACTTGTTATTTATGAATAAAATATCATAATGGCTTCCCAACTGGTTTCCCTGCCTCCAGACTGCACTTACTCTAATCCATCACATATGTTTTTATTGGATTATCATATTTTGTCTTCCTTTATTGAATACCTTCAGCAGTTCTTCCCTGTGCATAAGAGCATGCCAGGATTTCTAATGTCTATAAAGGCTGCATTTTGCATTCTATAGAATATTTTTATTTATATTATTGTGTTTACTCCTTCTAACTATCTTGTGCATGTAAATTGTTACCTTATTTGTGAGATAATCCTCAAAAAGTTCATGATTTTTCTCCACAGAATTTAAGTGAATTCCTTTTGCATTTCCTTAAGACAAGAACTTGGAATTTGAGCCCAATAGTATTGTTATCTTTCATTTACACCCCATTTATTCATTCTTCATTTTTCTGCCTTGCTATGTTCCTAACAAAGCTTCCTCACAGTTCTTGCTTGCAATTGGTCTAGAAGGCACTAGCAAGAGATCAGCATGTTTCATACGTTTGTAAACACAGAAAACCACTGGAAGCCATGCATCATTTCAGTAGGGAATCTTCTCGTGCGTCAGTTTGGTACCTCATTATGTGGAGGGTAAATAAAATAAATCTTCCACATTAAACAGACACACATACACACATATACACAGTGCCCACTAATATATAAAATTAGACTCTATCTCAATAGGTCTCTATCTCAAAATGAAACCAATATTTTATCATGAGGTGAAAGACCATATTAACTTGCCAAGGAAGGGAGCAAGCATTTGTCTGTTTTACTGCTCTTATCTGACAACCATCTCCAGCCTGTCACAGAATTTGGAAAACCCCACAGTTAAGTTGGGAATTAAAGTATTTCTTTGACAAGAGCACTGCTATGAGTGCCATCTCCCTAGGGGCTTGGGGTGGGATGACTGTCTTTTGACCTTAATTTTGGTGAGAGTCATTTCAAAGAGATAACTCAACTAGGTTGATTGTATTCCCAGCAGTCTAGTGACATAGTGGATAAGGGTCAGACTTGCAAGTGAGAATTTTAAAGGGCAAAAGGCTGTAGCTAAACTACCTGCTGTGCAGCTAAATGAAAAGCAGGGTATAATTGAAAATAACTGCACTCCTACTGATGGTAGATCAAATGGGGCACATGTTCTTTGTGCATAGGAGAAATTTGGTCAGAGTTGGTTTAGATCCTGCAAAGAGGTTCAAAAGAAGGGACAAATGGACTTCAGCTGAAAGAGGTGAGAAGAGTATTGCCAAACGCCCAGGAGATGTGAAAGCAATCTTGATTGATGGGCTAGTGGAAATACATTTGTATATGGCAGGGGATGTAGAGACCAGAAATCCTCGTGATGAAGGAATTTTCTAAGGAACCCACAAAAATATCTCTAAAAAGGAGTCAGCTTTAAATCTCTGCCACATCCAGAGGAAACCAATGCCATATTGGTTCAGGTAAGTTACACATAGAGAACACATTCATTCATCTACTGCAGGCAGTCATTCCAAAAAAAAAGAGATTCTTTCTTTCTTTCTTTCTTTCTTTCTTTCTTTCTTTCTTTCTTTCTTTCTTTCTTTCTTTCTTTCTTTCTTTCTTTCTTTCCTTCTTCCTTTCTTTCCTTCCTTCCTTCCTTCCTTCTGTTAGTTATCTTTATATTTAAGAGTTTTTATACATTAAATATGTTAACCATTGGCATATTTTATATGTTCCAAATATGAAATCCTGGGCTTTACAGACAAGAACCTGAGTGACAAATAGGACTCAAACTATTAGTGGTGAAATAACCAATATTGGGAGAGAACTCTTCAAAAACTAGGTCTTACCGTATAATGGGCCCTTTTAAGGACTCTATACCGTGAAAGCAACCAATTACATTGTTCATAGTTGGAAATTTTTTTAATTCATCCAACCAATATTCATTGAGTACCCACTATGTTCTAGCTACTGTTTCATTTATTATTTTTATTTTTTATTTCCATAGGATTTTGGGGAGCAGGTGGTGTTTGATTACATGAATAAGTTATCTACTGGTGATTTCTAAGATATTCATGCACCTGTCACTTGAGCAGCATGCACTGTACCCAGTTTGTAGTCTTTTATCTCTCACTCACCACCCAGCCTTTCCTCAGAGTCCCTACAGTCCATTGTATGATTCTTATGCCTTTGCATCCTCACAGCTTAACTCCCACTTATGAGTGAGAACATGCAATATTTGGTTTTTCATTTCTGAGTTACTTCACTTAGAATAATGATCTCCAACTCCACCCAGATTGCTGTGAATGCCATTATTTTGTTCCTTTTTATGGCTAGGTAGTATTTTATGGTGTATATATATCTATCTGTCTATATCTATATATCACCATTTAGTTTTCCACTTATTGATTGATGGGTATTTAGGCTGGTTCCATACTTTCACAATTGCAAAATGTACCGCTACAAATATGTGTGTACAAGTATCTTTTGTGTATAATGACTTCTTTTCCTCTGGGTAGATATCCAGTAGTGAGATTGCTAGATCAAATGGTAGTTCTACTTTTAGTTTTTTAAGGAATCTTCACATTGTTAACCTTTAACCACAGTGGTTGTACTAGTTTACATTCTCACCAACAGTGTAAAAGTATTACCTTTACACCATATCCCCAACAACATCTATTATTTTCTTATTACGGTCATTCCTGGAGGAGTGAGACAGTATCACATTGTGGTTTTGATTTGCATTTCCCTAATCATTAGTGATGTTGAGAATTTTTTCATATGTTTGTTGGCTATTTGTTTATCTTCTTTTGAGAATTGTCTATTCAAGTCCCTAGCCCACTTTTCGATGGGATTGTTTGATTTTTTCTTCTTAGTTTATTTGAGTTCCTTGTAGATTCTGGATATTCGTCTTTCATCAGATGTATAGAACGTGAAGATTTTTTCCCACTCTGTGGGCTGTCTGTTTACTCTGTTGTTTCTTTTGCTGTGCGGAAACATTTTAGTTTGATTAAGTCCCATCTATTTCTTTGTTTTTGTTTCATTTGCTTTGGGGTTCTTGATCATGAAGTCTTTGCCTAAGTCAATGTCTAGAAAAATTTTTCTGATGTTATCTTCTAGAATTTTTATAGTTTCAGGTCTTAGATTTAAGTCTTTGATCTATCTTGAGTTGGTATTTGTAAGGTGAGCAATGAGGATACAGTTTCATTCTTCTACATATGGCCTTCCAATTATCCTAGCACTGTTTGTTGAATAGAGTGTCCTTTCCTCATTTTTTGTTTTTGTTTGCTTTGCTGAAGAACAGTTTTCTGTAAGTATTTGGCCTTATTTCTGCGTTCTCTATTCTGTTCTATTGGTCTATTTGCCTGTTTTTATACTAGTATCATGCTGCTTTGGTGACTAGAGCTTATAGTATAGTTTGAAGTCAGGTAATGCCTCCAGATTGATTATTTTTGCTTAGTCTTGCTTTGGCTATGCGGGCCCTTTTTTGGTTCCATATAAATTTTACAATTTTTTCTACTTCTGTAAAGAATGATAATGGTATTTTGATGGGAATTGCATTGACTTTGTTGATTTCTTTTGGCCGTATGGTGATTTTCACAATATTGATTCTATCCATCCATGAGCATAAGATCTGTTTCCATTTGTTTATGTTGTCTATAATTTATTTCAGTAGTGTTTTTTAGTTTTCCTCGTAAAAAATCTTTCACCTCTTTGGTTAGGTATGCTCTTAAGTATGACGTATTTTTTTTGCAGCTATTGTAACAAAAGTTTGAATTCTTGATTTGATTCTCAGCTTGATCACTGTTGACGTATAGCAGACCTACTGACTTACGTACATTAATTATTCTATCCTGAAACATTGCAGAATTCATTGAACAGTTTTAGGAGCTTTTTAGAGGATTCTTTAGGGTTTTCTAGGTATGTGATCATATCATCAGCAAACAGCGACAATTTGGCTTCCTCTTCACAAAGGAGTTCCAGCAGTCTGATGAATAGAAATAGTGGGAGTGGGCATCCTCATCTTGTTTCACTTCTCAGGGGAGATGCTTTCAACTTTTTCTCGTTCAGTACTATGTTGGTTGTGGGTTTGTCAGAGATGGCTTTTATTACATTAAGTTATGTTCCTTCTATACTGATTTTGCAGAGGGTTTTATCATAAAGGGATGATGGATTTTGTCAAATGATTTTTCTGTGTCTATTGTAATAATCATGTCATTTTTGCAAGGTTTAGAGGCTTTATAATTGTTTGTTACAATACACTATACAGAATAGTTACAAACCCAATGTTCTTTTTTGATGAGAATAGCGTGGAGGAAATTTTATTTTCTAAGAGTGACCCCAAAGTATCAGAGATCAAGTTCAAGTGGCCAGTTTGAAGACATTTATGCCCTTATGTCGATGAAACACACACACATTTGACATCAATAGATTCTTGAGAGTAATGATACATTGTGTATTGAAATAAATTTCCTAAATATATTTGATCTCTAAGCAAGAAAAAGAAACTAGACTGAAATATTGTGCTTCCTGACACTTAATTGGATTTCACGTAAAAATGAAATGAAATACCTTTTAAAAATTCTTTCTTTTTAAAAATATTTCAAGAGTAAAAAAATCTCATTTTGTAGACAGTATCCCTTCCCCCCTGCCATCACCCCCACAATTTATATGGTAAAATCTTAATTCCCAGGATGCTAGTATTAGTAGGTGGGTCCTTTGGGAAGTAATTTAGGTCATGAGGGTAGAAATCTCATGAATGGAATTAGTGTCCTTATAAAGAGAGATGCCAGAGAGCTCTCTGGTCTTATTTTTCCATTATGTGAAAATGTAAAGATAAATCCATAGTTTAAATCCTGGAAGTGGGTTCTCACCAGAATCCAACCATGCTGGCACCCTAATCTCTGACATCCAGCCTCCAAAACTATGAGAAATAAATTTCTGCTGTTTTTAAGCCACGTAGTGTATAGTATTTTGTTATAACAGCCCATATTGACTAAGATGCTCATTAAATTAATGGAATTAATTTAAATCTATATACCAGATGATGGCATATTTTTATTTGACCATTAACATTTAAACTACAGAGAAAAATGATACGACACTATTGAAGATAAATTTGGTTTCAGAATATTAAAGCAAACTCTCTTCTAATTGATTCAAGTTTAACAAAATAATTCATAATATATGCAAACCAATAAATCAAAACTTTAATCATATGATGCCTCCAAACAAGCGCTGAAAACCTCTGACATTAAACACCAAATTTTAAGGGTCAAGACAAAACCAAAATGAATGAATGAATGAATGCCCTGGGCAAATACGGTGGGCAGTGAGAGGGGAAACCTAGAGAATACACTTTTCCAAGGAAAACGTATAACTTATCATTTATACGTAGAGAAAGCTTCTCTAAATAAAACTGTATAAAGAAAGTTAAAACAAAACAAAAATGAAGAAAGAATAATCATTGATTAAAATTGCAGATAAAGGAACAGAATAAAAAAATAAGAAATACTGCTATAGTGAATCATGGTTTAAATATTCACTTACAGGCAGGTGCGGCATTTTATACAATTCTAATAAATTTTCCCAAGCCAGAATTTTGTACGTTATAGAAAAAATCCAAATACATTGTACCCTGCCCACATAATTTAAGAAACTTTCTTGATACCAGCAAAAGTATGGTAAAACCACCGTTTTCATTTTCTTGCCCTCATAATCATTTCTATCTATTACATTTTCCTGGATAAGTTTTGCAATCAGTCTTAAATATGTTACTATCCTTGACTTTATCAGTGTCTGCTTACTATTGTAATTTTTGTCTCTTTTGGATATGTAATCTGTAGATATTCCTTCCAAATATTATTTTTAAATATAGCCATGATAGAAGAAACAATACACAGGAGAACTCTATGAGAGCTCATTATGAAACAAACTGAGGCATATTCAAATACACAAGAAAGAGCAGATGAGATATAAGAATTCATCTGATCATAACTTGTTTTTGTCACTAACAAGGTATTTGTCACATGACTGCACTATCTGTTATGAATTAGAATAATAAAAGAGATATACCATATGGTGAGAAGCAATTCTCCTTATGGTAAACTATTCCCATCATCTTCTAATGACAAGGAGAATATCATTAAGGATGAATTGCCCAGGTCACACTCTAGAAGACTTCGATATTGAATAGACTGAGTTAAGAAAAATCAAGGTTCTTCTACCAACCTCTTGTTTGAATTAGTGTACTAGTATCCTAAAGTTTCTCATGCTTCTCTCTTGAAATTATTTTTCAAATTATGAGACTGATTTTATAAAAACACAGATTTTTAAAATTTACTATAATTGATAAGTTACACACACACACACACATATGTATATATGTATTTATGGCATGCAATATGATGTTTTGATATGTAGGTTTTGTGGAATAACAAAGTCGAGTATACTAGGCCATTCTGGCATTTCTATAAAGAAACATCTGAGACTGGGTAATTTATAAAGAAAAGAGGTTTAATTGGCTCACAGTTCTTCAGGCTGTACAGAGAACATGGTTACAGCATATGCTTGGCTTCTGGGGAGACCTCAGGAAACTTATAATTATGGCAGAAGGCAAGGAAGAGCAGGCACATCACATGGCCAGATATGGAACAAGACACAGAGGGAGTGATGTCACACATTTTTAAACGACCAGATCTCAGGAGAACTCAGTCACTATCACAAGAATAGCACCAAGCAGATTGTGATAAGCCATTCATGAGAAAGTTGCCCCCATGATCCCGTCACCTCCCACCAGGCCCCACCTCCAACATTGGGAATTACAATTTAAGATGAGATTTGTATGGGGACACAGATCCAAGCCATATCATCAAACTATTTAACATATGTATTATCTCATACATTTACTATTTTCTTCTATGTGCTGAGAATACTTAAAATATATTCTGTTAGCAATTTTCAATTATGAAATATATTGTTATTATCTATTGTTACTATAATGTATAAAGCACAGATTTTCACATGGTCCTCCTTTGCTAAAATAGCTTCAGTGGTTCTCATTATTTCTAGGAAACAAAACTCTTACATTTAAAAAAATGTAAAGGACAAATTTCTTAGTATGAACAGAAGACCTGCCCAGTCTATTTCTTGTTCAAATCTTTAACCTCATGAGACACCATGCCCTGGGGTTCATTCCATCCCAGCCACAGTGTCTACTTTCAGGGCCCCCTACTGAGCTCGATTGCTCCTATGCCACAGAGCTTTGCAAATTGAATTTCCCCTCTCTTGAAATCTATTATCTTCTTGTATTATTTAGACTATGCCTATTCCTCCTTGTATTTATGTTGGTCTTTGCCAAAAGAATGTTCTCTTGGATAAAATCTTCAGTTAAAATCAGCCTATCATACAATCCCTTAGCAATATTCATGTCTTTTTCAGAGTCCTATCATAGCTTCAATTTTAAAATATGGGTATTTTTACTTAATGTTTATCTCCTGACCTGCCCAAGAGCTCCACAAATACAAAGAGGGAAGAAATCTGTATTTGTTCAACATTTTATCACAACTACTCAACTGTCTAAAAATAAAAATTCAAAGGAAAATGATATTAACTAAAAGTTCAAAAGTGTTTGAGGACTATTTGGAGTAGGGACAAGTTGACATATGTAACTATGATATGTGTTTTATGCCTTTAGCTGAGCCTACTAAATTGTTTTGAAACCAAGACTTATGCACATGAAAGATCAATTAACCATTAATGAGTAAATAGCATAGTAATAACACGGAGAAGGTTTTCTTTAAGTTAAAACTGTTAATATGTATGAGCTCACTTTAGAATAGTCAATAGACAAACATCTAAAGTTTAGAGACACTTGTTTTTCCAAGATCATACAGCATTATGAAAGTAATTTAAGAACAGCAAAACAAAACAAATATGCTCTATGACACCAAAACTAGATTTATAGTGTTCCTGAAAGTTAAAGATATTGGAAACTAAAAACATAATGTATTAGTTTGTTTTCACACTGCTTTAAACATACTACCTGAGACTGGGTAATTTATAAACAAAAGAGGTTTAATTGATTTACGGTTCCACATGGCTGGGGAGGTCTCAAGAAAGTTACAATCACGGCTGGGGAGGTCTCAAGAAACTTACAATCACGGAAAAAGGGGAAGCAAGGTATGTCTTACATAGCGGGAGGAGAGAGAGAGCATAGGGGAAACTGCCACTTTTAAACCATCAGACCTGGTGAGAACTCCCTCACTATCATGAGAACAGCATGGGGGAAACCTTCCCCATGAACCAATCACTTCCAACCAAGTCCCACCCTCAACACGTGGAAATTGCAATTCAAGATAAAATTTGGGTGGGGACAGAAAACCAAACCATATCCTATAAGTCGGCTTGTTTATCAAAGTGTTCCCTACATTGGCACATAGTCAACTTAATTTTTTTTTATTTAATTGTGTTTATTTTGAGGGTTACGAGGACTTTAAGTGAGAGTGACAAAATAAGCATATTAAAACACTCTAGAAAAAGGGTGGAAGGCAGTTTAAAAGAAAACAAGGTTTAAGAATTAGAAGGCTGCATGTTTTTTAATAAATAAAGTTTAATTTTAGAGCGGTTTTAGGTTTACAGAAACTTGAAGAGAAAACACAGAGTTCTCGGAATTTCCTCTGTCTCCTTGCCCTCAGTTTCCTGTATTATTACCATCTTGCAATTGTGTGATACATTTGTTACAACTGCCTAGCCAATATTGATATATTATAAACCAGTCAGTGGTGTTTGTTTATTTTATTTTACATTTTATTTTAAGTTCTCAGATACATGTGCAGAGCGTGCAGTTTGTTACATAGGTATACATGTGCCATGGTGGTTTGCTACACACATTAACCCATCATCTACATTAGTTATTTCTCCTAATGCTATCCCGCCCCTTGGCCCTCAACCCCTGACAGGCCCAAGTGTGTGATGTTCCTCTCCCTGTGTCCACACGTTTTCACTCTTCAGTTCCCACTTATGAGTGAAAACATGTGATATTTGGTTTTCGGTTTCTGTGTTAGTTTGCAGAGGATGATGGCTTCCAACTTCATCCACGTCCCTGTGAAGGACATGATCTTTTTCTTTTTCATGGCTTCATATGGTGTTCCATGTTGTATATGTACCACATCTTCTTTATCCAGTCTATCATTGATGAGCATTTGGATGGGTTCCATGTCTTTGCTATTGTAAATAGTTCCACAATTAACATATGTGTGCATGTGTCTTTGTAATAGAACGATTTGTATTCCTTTGGGTATATACCCAGTAATGGGATTGCTGGGTCAAATGGTATTTCTGGTTCTGGATTCTTGAGGGATAGCCACTCTGTCTTCCACAATGGTTGAATTAATTTACATTTCCACCAACAGGGAAAAAGCATTCCTATTTCTCCACAGCTTCACCAGCATCTGTTGTTTCTTGACTTTTTAATAATCACTATTCTGATTGGCGTGAGATGGTCTCTCACTGTGGTTTTGATTTGCATTTCTCTAATGATCAGTGATGTTGACTTTTTTCTCATATGTTCATTGGCTGCATAAATGTCTTCTTTTGAGAAGTGCCTGTTCATATCCTTTGCCAAGTTTTGATATGTTTGTTTTCTTTTCTTGTAATTAGTTTAAGTTCCTTGTCAGTTCTGGATATTAGACCATTGCCAGTTGGGTAGGTTGCTAAACTTTTCTCCCATTCTGTAGATTTCTTGTTCGCTGTGTGCTAGTTTCTTTTGCTGTGCAGAAGCAGAAGTTCTTTAGTTTAATTAGATCCCATGTGTCAATTTCGGCTTTTGTTGCATTTGCTTTTGGTGTTTTCATAATGAAGTCTTTGCCATGCCTATGTCCTGAATGTTGTTGCCTAAGTTTTCCTCTAGGATTTTTATGGTTTGGGGTTTTACTTTTAAGTCTTTAATACGTCTTGAGTTAATTTTTGTATAGGGTGTAAGAGGTTGCATTTCAGTTTTTTGCATATGGCTAGCCAGTATTCCTAGCACCATTTATTAAACAGGGAATTATTTTCTCATTACCTGTTTTTGTCAGGCTTGTCGAAGATCAGATGGTTGTAGATACGTAGTGTTATTTCTGATGTCGCTTTTTTCATTTTATTAGTCTATGTAACCGTTTTAGTACCAGTACCATGCTGTTGTGGTTACTGTAGCCTTGTGATATAGTTTGAAGTCAGGTAGCATGATGCCTCCAGCTTTGTTCTCTTTGCTTAGGATTGTCTTGGCTGTACAGGCTCACTTTTGGTTCCATACGAAATTTAAAGTAGATTTTTCTAATTCTGTGAAGAACTTCAATGGTAGTTTGATGGGAATAGGATTGAATCTATAAATTACTTGGGCAGTACGGCCATTTTCACAATACTGATTCTTCCTAACCATGAGAATGGAATGTTTTCCCATTTATGTGTGTCTTCTCTTATTTCCTTGAGCAGTGGTTTGTAGTTCTCCTTGAAGAGGTCCTTCATATCCCTTGTTAGTTGTATTCCCAGGTAGTTTATTCCCTTTGTAGCAATTGTGAATGAGTGTTCGTTCATGATTTGGCTCTCTGCTTGTCTATTGTTGGTGTATTGGAAGGCTTGTGACTTTTACACACTAATTATACATCCTGAGACTTTGATGAAGTTGCTAATCAGTTTAAGAAGTGTTTGAGTTGAGACAAAAGGGTTTTCTAAAATACAGTCATGTTATCTGCAAACACAGACAATTTGACTTTCTCTCTTCCTGTTTAAATACCTTTTGTTTCTTTCTCTTGCCTTATAGCCCTGGCCAGAACTTCGAATACTATGTTGAATAGGAATGGTGAGAGAGGGCATCCTTGTCTTGTTCTGGTTTTCAATGGGAATGCATCCAGCTTTTGCCCATTCAGTATGATATTATCTATGGGTTTGTCATAAATCCAATATCCCTCAACTGGATATTGGTGGATAACCTTTTTGATGTGCTACTGGATTTGGTTTGCCAGTATTTTATTGAAGACATTTGCATCGATGTTCATCAGGAATATTGGCCCAATGTTTTTTTTGTGTGTGTGGTATCTATGCCAGGTTTCGGTATCGAAATGAGTTAGGGAGGAGTTCCTACTTTTCAACTGTTTGGAATAGTTTCAGAAGAAATGGTAACAGCTCTTCTTTGTATCTCTGGTAGAATTCAGCTACAAATCCATCTGGCCCTGGGCTTTATTTTGGTTGGTAGGCTATTAATTACTGCCTCGAGTTCAGAACTTGCTATTGGTCTATTCAGGGATTCAACTTCTTCCTGGTTTAGTCTTGAGAGGGTGTATGTGTCCAGGAATTTACCCATTTCTTCTAGATTTTCTGGTTAATTTGGCATAGAGGTGTTTACAGTATTCTCTGATGGTAGTTTGGATTTCCATTGGGTCAGTGGTGCTATCCCCTTTATCATTTTCTATTGCATCTATTTGATTCTTCTCTCTTTTCTTCTTTATTAGTCTAGCTAGCAATCTATCTAGTTTGTTAATGTTTTCAAAATACAGCTCCTGGATTTACTGATTTTTTGAAGGTGTTTTTGTTCTCTATCTTCTTCAGTTCTGCTCTGATCTTAATTATTTCTTTGTCTTTGCTAGCTTTTGGATATGCTTGCTCTTGCTTCTCTAATTCTTTTAGATGAAGATGTTAGTGTGTAGATCTGAAGTCTTTCCAGATTTCTGATGTGGGCATTTATTGCTGTAAGTGTCCCTCTTAACACTGCTTTAGCTGTGTTCCAGAGATTCTGATATGTTGTCTCTTTGTTCTCTTTGGCTTCAAAGAGCTTCTTGAGTTGTGCCTTAATTTCGTTATTCACCCAGTAGTCATTCAGGAGTAGGTTGTTCAGTTTCCATGTAGTTTTGTGGTTTTGAGTGAGTTTCCTAATCCTGAGTTCTGATTTGATTGCACTGTGGTCTGGGAGACTGTTTATTATTATTTCAGTTCTTTTGTATATGCTGAGGAGTCTTTTATTTCCAATTATGTGGTCAATTTTAGAATAAGTGTGATGTGGCACTGAAAAGAATGTATATTCTGTTGACTTGGAGTGGAGAGTTCTGTGGATGTCTATTAGGTCAACTTGATCCAGAGCTGAGTTTAAGTCCTGAATATCCTTGTTAATTTTCTGCCTCATTGCTCTGTCTAATATTGACAGGGGGATGTTAAAGTCTCCCACTATTACTGTGTGGAGCCTAAGTCTCTTTGTAGGACTCTAAGAGCTTGTTTTATGAATCTCAGTGCTCCTATATTGGGTGCATATATATTTAGGATAGTTAGCTTTTTTTCTTCTTTACCATTATGTAATGCCCTTCATTGTCTTTTTTGATTTTTATTGGTTTAAATTCTGTTTTATCAGAGAGTAGGATTGCAATCCCTGTGGTTTTTTGTTTGTTTGTTTGTTTGTTTGTTTGTTTTTTGCTTTCCATTTGCTTGGCAAATTTTCCCACATCCTTTTATTTTGAGTATATGTGTGTCTTTGCATGTGAAATGGGTCTCCTGAATACAGCACACCCATGGGTCTTGACTGTTTATCCAATTTGCCAGTCTGTGTCTTTCAATTGGTGCATCTAGCCCATTTACATTTAAAGTTAATATTTTTATGTATAAATTTTATCCTGTCATCATGATGCTAGCTCGTCATTTTGTACATTAGTTGATGCAGTTTCTTCATAATGTCATTGGTCATTATGTTTTGATGTGGCTGGTATCAGTTTTGCTTTCCCATATTTAGTGCTTTCTTCAGGAGCTCTTACAGGCAGGCCTGTTGGTGATGAAATCTCTTAGCATTTGCTTGCCTGGAAAGAATTTCATTTCTCCTTCAGTTATGAAGCTTAGTTTGACTGGATATGAAATTCTGGGTTGAAAATTCTTTTCTTCAAGAATATTGAATATTGGCCTCCAGTCTCGTCTGGCTTGTAAGGTTACTGCTGTGAGATCCGCTGTTAGTCTGATGGGTTTCCTTTTGTAAATGACCTTATCTTTCTCTTTGGTTGCTCTTAATATTTCTTCCATTGTTTCAACCCTAGAGAATCTGATGATTATGTGTCTTGGCATTGTTGCTATCATGGAGTATCTTAGTGGTGTTCTCTGTATTTCCTGAATTTGAATGTTAGCCTGTCTTGCTAGCTTGGGGATTTTCTCCTGGATAATATCCTGAAGTGTGTTTTCCAACTTGATTCCATTCTCCCCACCTCTTTCAGATACTCCAATTAGTCGTAGGTTTGGTCTTTATACATAGTCACATAGTTCTTGAAGGTTTTTTTCATTCCTTTTTATTCTTTTTTTCTCTAATCTTGTCTGCATGCTTTATTTCAGCAAGATGGTCTTCAAACTCTGATATCCTTTCTTCTACTTGATCAATTCAGCTATTGATACTTGTATATGCTTCACAAAGTTCTTGTGCTGTGTTTTTTCAGCTCCATCAGGTCATTTATGTTCCTCTCTAAACTGGTTATTCTAGTTAGCAGCTCCTGTAACATTTCATCAAGGTTTTTAGCTTGTTTGCATTGGGTTAGAACATGATCCTTTAGCTCAGTGTACTTTGTTACTACCCACCTTCTCAAGCCTACTTCTGTCAATCCGTTCATCTCATTCTCTGTCCAGTTTTGCACCCTTGCTGGAGAGTGTTGCAATCATTTGGAGGAGAAGATGCATTCTGGCTTTTGGTATTTTCAGGATTTTTGTGCTGGTTTTTCCTCATCTTCATGGATTTATCTACCTTTGATCTTTGAGGCTGATGACCTTTGGATACAGTTTTTGTTGTGGGGGGAGGGTGGTCTTTTTTGTCGATGTTGTTGTTGTTGCTTTCTGTTGTTACTTTTTCTTCTAACAGTCAGGCCTGTCTTCTACAGGTCTGCTGCAGTTTACCAAAGGTCCACTCCAGACCCTGTTTGCCTGGGTATCACCAGTGGAGGCTGCAGAACAGCAAAAATTGCTGCCAGCTCCTTCCTCTGGAAGCTTCTTCTCAGGGGCACTGGTCTGATGTCAGCCAGAGCTTTCCTGTATGAGGTGTCTGTCAACCTCTGCTGGGAGGTCTCTCCCAGTCAGGAGGCCTAGGGTTCAGGAACCTGCTTGAGGAGGCAGTCTGTCCCTTGTCAGAGCTGGTGCACTGTGTTGGGAGAATCCCTCTCATCCGGATCAGCCGCACTCTTCATAACCAGCAGGCAGGAAAGATTAAGTCTGCGGAAACTGAGACCACAGCCACCCCTCCCCGCAGGGGCTCTGTCCCAGGGAGAGGAGAGTTTTGTCTGAAAGCCCCTGACTGGAGCTGCTGGATTTGCTGCTGAGATGTCCTGCCCAGTGAGAAGGACTCTAGGGGAAGCAGTTTGGCCATAGCTGTTTTGCTGCACTATGGTGAATTCCTCCCAGTCCAAACCTCCCAGTCTCCTTAGCACCATCAGGGGAAAATTGCCTACTAAAGCCACAGTAATGGCAGTTGCCCCTCCCCCCCACCAAACTCAATTGTCCCAGACTGACTCCAGACTGCTGTGCTGGCAGTGACAAATTCAAGCCAGTGGTTCTTAGCTTGCTGGGTTCCATGGGAGTGGGACCCGCTGAGCAAGACCACTAGGCTCCCTGGCTTCAGCTTCCTTTCCAGCGGAGTGGAAGGTTATCCTGTCTCACTGGAGTTCCAGGCACCACTGGAGTATGAAAAACCTCCTGCAGCTCGGTGCCTGCCCAAACAGCCACCCAGTTTTGTGCTTGAAACCCAGGGCTCTGGTGGTGTAGGCTCAGGAGGGAATCCGCTGATCCACAGATTTGCATTAGATTCACTTTTTGTGTTGTACATCCTATGGGTTTTTCTCGATGTATAATGTCATGTATCCTTTTTTACAGTATCATACAGAATAGTTTTACCGCCTTAAAAGTACCCTGTGCTTCACCTATTTATCCTTCTTCTTCTTCCCACTCTCAAATTCCTTGCAACCACTAGTGTTCTTCTTATCTAAGTTATCCATTTAATAAAATTTATAGAATAGCATTATGTTCTGGTAATATCATAAGTGATGGGAATGTAGCACTAAACTAGGTAAGAGGGAAACAGGAGGAAAAAGTGTGCAGCAAATACAATATTACACAAATTTTAAAAAATAAAATTGGGAAATGGGATAAAAAAAATATGCAGGAGAGGATGTACTTTTGATTGGGTAATTAGGAGAGCCTCTCTGAGGATGTGTGATTTTTGAGGTAAGCCTGAGTGATAACAAGGAGCTTCTTCTACAAAGTACTTAGGAAACTGCATTCCAGAAAAAGAAAACACAAATACAACAGCTCCCATGTAGAAAAAGCTTGGTTTGTTTGAGTGTCAGAAAGATGCTTTCATGAAAAGGCAAAGAAATATTTATTACCACAGTGTCAATAAGCACTCTTAGCAAACAAATGTAGATTCTACCACTTTTTTTCTGCTAAAGAGGAAACAAACCTCTCTAAATAAATGTATGTTCCACTGGCTGGGGCTGTGCACACCTGAACATGTCAAATCAGAAGCAAAGAAGCTATTGAAGATTACCATGAATGTGTCAATGTGTCAAAAAGACTCAGAAATGTGGAGAGGCAAACACTAACTAAAGAAGAGGCAATGTGAATATCGATAAAATAATTACCAGGTGAATAGAAAATACGCAAAATTTTTAAATGCATGAGTCTGTAAATGATACTGGAAGAAATGGACACTTTTGGAAGATTCTAGGAAATCAATTTATTGTTTTGAAAATAATCAAGTGAAAGAAGTAAGCATTAAAAATAAAAGCAACTAGAGTGTAGTAAATCTTGGAGAGATCGGAAGAAATAGGTCAGAAGGTAGGCAGGAGCCAGATCATATAAACTCCCACAAGGCATAGTAAGAAGTTTGTATGTTATCCTAATTGCACTGGAAAGTCACTGAGTGTTTGGGCTGGTTAATGACATGATTAGGAGAAAAGCAAAAAAGAAAAAGAGAGAAATAGTAATAATTCTTATTATTAATGATTAAAAGGAGAAACTATGAAGGAAAATGAGAGTACATTTTCTGAAGAGGGAGCTGGGTGATCATATTTTGTCAAGAAAAGAAAGAGTGTGTGTGAATGTCTGTTATTGGAAAATTAAATTTGATGAGAAAAATGTAGCATGATGTTGTCCAATATTGAATGTCCATTTATGACTTTGTATTATACATTTTAAATGACACAAGTCAATATGATTGTACTATTCATTTGGCATCTCAGATACAGGTGCAGACTAAACTAATACTTAGAATGAATTTAGACTTGATGTTTGCATGTGAATATGACGAGGAGAAGGGAGCTACGAAGTTAAGAGATTTGCAAGTGGATGATTATGGAGCTGAATTATTAATTCTAAATGGATAAGGCAGAGGAGAAGACATGAGTGAAAATCATAAAGGGACTGTAGGTTTTAAAAAACGTTGGAGTGAGACTATTTGAGTAAATGAGTGACAAGAAAATAATTTGGTAATTAAAAGTAGAGTAGAATGCTGAAAATGTGGATTTAACAGACATTAACATTTCTATGATAAAAAGTAAGAAGTGTGCATTGGAGTGCATGCTGGAGTGGAGTAAAGAAAAAGTCACTGATGTTAAGTATTTCAAAAATCTGAGGAGACAGGGAAGGGATGACTCATATGCGTTGTCACCATAGAAATTAAAATAGCCAAGGATGATAACAATAAATAGTAGGTGAGGCAGAACAGTTGGATTTATAATGGCTGGGGTTTGACCGGATAGGTATAAGAGATGTTGACAGAAGCAAGGAGAATAAAGTTCTAGATAAGAATAAAGTTCTAGGTGAGTTGATTGGAGGTGGTTCCTTGGCAAATGGGGAAAGATTATTATCAAGAAACATATGAGGTTAAACCACTTAATCTCATTCAGTCTGAAGTCTCTCACATACAGACCAAGAGCATTGGGAGAAACTGTCAACTAAGACTTCAGATGATAATGGTCTTTATTTCTAGTAAGTGTCAAGGATATATTATGTATTCACAGCTCTATGCCTAGGACATTTACGCGTTTGGCCAACTACTCTTCTGCACTTTTTAGTCAGATATGACTCTTGAACAATGATGAATAATCAAGAAAAATATAACAATTAAATAAAACTGTTCATTCTGGTATATTTAGGGCAGTTTAGTCCTACCAGTTTCTTAAATTTTGAGTCAGTTTACTATATGTTTGAGATTCATTGAGAATGAAGGACATCAGTCACAGAAACAGACTGGCTTTTATCACAAATTAAATTAATGGATTTTGGAATGTTAAATAAACTTTGTATTCCACTGGCTCATGATATATTATTCATAAGTTAACAAATTAAATTAGATACCATTTTGTTTAGAATATTTGCACCTATGTTCATAAAGGATATTGGTCTGGGGTTTTCTTGCAATGGTTGTCTGGTTTTGTAATTATGGTAATATTATCTTCATGGAATATATTGAAAGTGTTTCTTCCTCTTTTAGTTTCTGGAAGAGATTGAATAGAATTGATATTATTTATTTTATACCTTTTTGGTACAAATCAGCAGTGAACACATCTGAATCTAGAGATTTTTTCTGAGTTGGTTTTTAACTATAAATTCAAATTATTTTGAAGACTGAGCCATTAAATTTATATATTTTTTCTTGAATAAGTTTGTTAGTTTGTGTCATTCAAAGAATTAATCCACTTTATCTAAGTTGTTGAAATGAAGTTGTTTATAACATTCCCTTATATTCCATTTAATATTTTTAGAATTTGTTTAATGATACTGCTCTTCTTCCTGATATTAAGAATTGATGTCCTTTCTTTCTTCCTGATCAGTCTGACTAAAAATTTATCAATTTTATTGCACTTCTCAAATAACTAGCTCTTAATTTAATTAATTTTTCTTAATTTTCCTTCTGTTTCCTACTTCTCAGACGCTTGTGTTGATCTTTTTTTTTTCTGCTTATTTTGGGTTTCAGCTACTCTCATTGTCGTAGCTTCTTACAATGAAAGGTAAGGTCACTGACTTAAATCTCTTTCTAATATTGATATTTAGTGCTATAACTCTACCCCTATGAACTACGCTACTTGCCACTCACAATGTCTTTTGTGTTATTTTTTTCTTTCATTTAGTTAAAAATACTTTCTAACATCCCTTTTGAGTTTTTCTTTGACCCATGTGTTATTTAGAAGTGTGTTTGGTTTTCAAGTATTATGGATATTTGAAAAATTATCCTCTTTTTTTATTTTTAATTCAAATTCACCATGGATTTAAATCAATTTTATATCACTGTAATCTTTTTTATTGACATTTTATGACCCAGAATATGGTCTGTTTTGGAAAATAATTTGTGTACACCTGTAATGAATGTGTTTTCTCATGCTGGGAATAGTAGTCTGTGATGCTAATTAGGTCAAGATAGTGGAAACTGTTGTTTAAATTTTCTATTTTTTTTTTTTTTCTGATTTGGGGTCTAATTATTCTTTCAGTTTTTGAGAGAGAAATGTTGAAACTGCCAAGTGTATGATAGGATATGTCAGTTTCTTGCACTTCTATCAGTTGTGGTTTCACATACTTTGAAACTCTGTTAGGGGCATTCATGTGTAGGAATGTTATTCTTCTTGATGAAGTAACCCTTTAGTTTTATAAAATGACCTTTATTCATTACATTAGTTTTGTATGACTGTTTTAACAAATTAGCAAAATACTTATTGGCTTAATGCACCCCAATTTTTAAAATCTGTTTCAGAAATCTGACCTATATGTCCCTGGGCTAAAATTAAGGTGGTAGGGCTCTCTTTCTAGTGGTTCCAGGGGGGATCTGTTTCCTTTCCTTATCCAACTTCTAGAGGCAACCCACATTCCTTGGCTATGGCCATCTTCCACCATTTTCAAAGTCAGTAACATTTCATTTCTCTTGCCATTCTTCCATAGTGACGTTTCCCTCTTACTACAGCTAGATAAGTTTTCTTGCTACAGCTAGATAAGTTTTCTTGTTACAGTTAGATACGATCTCTGCCTTTAATGATACATTAGTATATTTGACATGCCCAGATTAGCCAGTATAATGGCTCATCTCAAGGTCATTAACTTAATCACATCTACAAAGTCTCTTTTACCATATGAGATAACATTTTCACAATGTTCTACTATTAGATTACAAACACATTGTGGAGGGAAGCATTATTTTGCCTACCACACACCAGGCAATATTTACTGCTCTGAAATCTAATCTTCTTAATATTAGTATAGACATTCTAGCTTTCTTTTGATTAGTATAAATATGATATTTCCTTTTTCATTGATTTACTTTCAGTTTAGTTTTGTATTTATATTTAAACTTTGAATTCCCTTTTAATTAAGGTGTTAAAAACATTTACATTTAATATGATTATTTATATTTGGTTATGTTTAAATCTATTTGGCTGTTTGCTTTATATATGCATCTTCTATTCTTTATTCCTCTTTTCCTCTTTTTCTGTTTTCTTTTGAATTGAATTTTAAGTTTATTTCATTCGACTTTTTGCTTATTTCTTAAAACTCATTTTATAATTTTAGTAGTTGTTTCATGCTTTATAATATACATCTTTAACTTATCACCATTTACCTTCAAGTGCTATCATACAACTTTACATAATGTAGAATACTTAAAAAAAGTTTACTTATTTTTATTTTCTTCCAGTTTTTATAAGATATACAATCATACTTCTACATATTTTAAACTCCACATTGTGTCATCATTATTATCTTTTTAAACTATCAGTGTTTTGTAGAAAAGTTTATATTAAAAAAAGCCTGCTATATTTACTGATGTAATTGCAATTTCGGTTGCTTTTTATTTTTTGGTGTAGATTCACATTTTCATTGGGTGTCATTTCACTTCCACTTGAAGGATTTCCATTAGCATTTCTTGTCGTGCAAGCCTGTCTGTTAGTGATGAATTATCTTTAAAAGTTTTTACTTTACCTTTAATTTTGCAAGATATTTTCCTCAGCTTAAAAGTCTAGGTTGCTAATTTTTATTTTTCACTACATTAAAGCTTCCTTGTTTCCAGCAAAAAAATGTGCTGGTAATCTAACTCTGACCGTTTTCCGTTTGTTCATAATGTGTCTTTTATCTTTGAATGCTTTTAAGATATTTTCTTTATCCATCATTTTGAGTGATTTAATTGTAATGTGCCCTGGTGTAGTTTATTTCAGTGTGTATGTGTGTGTGCACGTGCGCACACTTGGGATTTATTGTATATGTAGGTTTATAATTCTCATCAAATTTGGAAAAGTGGTCTTTTCTATCTAAATTTTTTATTGCTCTCTTCTCCTGTATTTACTTTTATATGATTTCTATTGCTATGTATTTAATTGTTCTTTTTTCTGTATTGTCTTATATGCCATTAATACCATCCAGTATATTGTTGATCTCAGACATTTCCGTTTTCATTTCTGGAAGTACAATTTGTATCATTTTTGCATATTCCATTTCTCTACTTACTGTTTGACTATATGTAATTGAATGCATCAACTGTTTTAACAACTTTATTTTCAAATTCTAACATCCACTTAAGGTCTAGCTGAGTTTCATATGTTGATTTTTCACCTCATTCTATATTCTGCTTTTTTGCATACTTAGGAATTTTGATTGGATACCAGATTTTGTGAACTTTACCTTTTTCTATGCTGGATATTTTGGTACTTCTATAATTTATATTTTGGCACTTCTATAATTATTGTAGACTTTTATTCTAAGATGCATTTTATTTACTTAGAAACCATTATTCTTTTCAAATGTTGCTTTTAAGCTTTGTTGGGCAGGGGCAGCACAGTGTCAAGAGTAGGTTTTAGGCTGTTTTGTGTAGCTATAACTGAATACTACAGATCACATAATTTGGATCATTTAAAAAGAAAATAAATTTATGTCTTAATTCTAGAGGCTTGGAAGTCCAAGACCTAGGGACTCACACCTGGTAAAGAACTTCATGCTGTCTCATGCTCCCTGATAATGACATTAATCTAAAGGCAGAGCCTTTATGACTTAATCAGCTCCTGAAGGTCTCATTTCTCACACAGTTGCATTAGAGATTAGTTTCTGACACATGAACTTTAGGGGACACATTCAAACGATGGCACTGAAGAATTACTCTCAACTACTGAGAAAAGACTCTTCTGAATTATCTACCAAATACTCTGTGAATTACAAAGTTGTTCCATCTGGATGATGGGAACACCCACTATTCTGAGTTCACTGTGAGCATTCAGTGCTGTTCTCCCTAATCCTTTGAGTGACACTTTGATTAGTTTCTTCTCATGTATACAGTGATTAGTACTCTGTTGAATACAAAAGCAAGACCCTGCTTTTTTTGCAGATTTCTGGGGTATTTTATCTGTGCATCTTCTTCTCTCTTACGCCCTATCTTGCAAAGTCTAGCCACCTTGGCATCCCCAGCCTCTCAGCAATGTCTTATCAACTATGGCAGTCATCTGGGATCTGCCTAGGTTTCTTATCCCTGTCTTGTGTCTTTAAAACTCTCTAGCTGAGAAAATGTAGGGATAACTTCTACTTTTTTCCATCTCTCAGGGACCACAATAATACATTGCTTAATATCTAATGTCTTGAAAATACTATTTCACATTATGATATGTATTATATTATTTCATATATGAAATTGAGGCTCTCAGAGTGTAAATTCTGTCCCAATTACTTTATCTTGTCCAGAAATGGAAGCCTCATTAACTTGTTTTTACTTTTAATGAAACCTCTCCAGTGGACTCCCTTCCAATTTCTCCTTGCATTTGGGAAATTTGTAGTGAGCCTGGAAAATAAGAAAGAAGGGTTCTGCTTATACTTTTTGAAAAATCTATTCTACATCAAGTAAGAAAATTATAGAAGACACACTGTTAATTAAAATGGCAACATAAAGAGAATGATGCTTTGTCTATAGCACACCTAACTAGGGGCAGTTTTTCTGAAGGAACCTCTCATCCTTCAGGGTTGGTGGGTCGATATAGTGCATCCTATTGCATATTGTTACTGAAAATCATTCTGTCTTCTTTTTAAAATACTTTACACCTCTGAAGTTTTTATCAAATAAGTTACTTATTTCTCCCCCTCTCTTTGTAATTATCTGTGAAACTCAGTGCACTTCACTCACTGGAAACTCAAGCACCTTTCCACCTTGATTCATGTCATCATGCTACAAACATCTACCTGGACAAGTCATTCAACAGCACATTCTAGTAATTCCCAGACCTCTCTATCTTTCACAGCCTTCATTCTAGCTCAGGATTTTGGTGATACTCTTGATCTTATCAGTGTCAGAGTTGGCAAGCACCCCAAAATCATAAGTATCCCAACTCTAATTTCAAGTTTTGGTGCAAATATATATATATATAATATATATATATATATATAGAGAGAGAGAGAGAGAGAGAGAGAGAGGAATAATCAATCCCTTACAATTTCCTAATTTCTACTGACTTTCTTATAGCGAAGAATTGGAATACATCATTCTAGATGAACTCATTATTTAGTTTCTCTACACCTGACTTCATGAAACTGAACATGGATGTCGAAAATTATACACAAGAAAATAGAGGTCAATATAAATTTATAATTACACACTCAAAGAGTGTGTGTTACACAGCAATCCTTAACATTGCTCTAGTAATTATTTTCTTGAATATTCCATATTTTAATCTATTTTAAACCTCCTCACTCCTCAAATCATCTACAGTTCTTGTTTAGTCTCCCTATTGTCAACACTCTTCAATTTATTTAATACTATTTATAGAAATATTATAAGCAAATATCTATTTACCTGCTACCATGACGGTGTTGTTTGCTTATACTGTCTTCAAATTTTCACATCCCTTCAAGCACTTCAGACATACTCCAGCCCTGACTTGCACTCTCTACTTCATTAAAATGCTCATTCGAGATCATCCATCAGCTCTCTTTTCAAATCAGATATTTCTAATTCCCTGTTTCTCTCGACACCTCAAGAATAGTAAGCTCCAGTGGCAACTCTCCCCTTATGTTGCTCTCATACACTCCTGGATTTTTACTTCCACATCTCTGGCTTGTTTTTCTGAAACCGTTTTCTTTTTTCTTACCTTTCATGTATGATATATACAAAATGCTGAATTTCCATATAGTTTTTCTTGTTATCTCTACCATCTTTATGTAGATAATCTTCAAGTACACACTTTAAATGTCATTCATTTATTTTTTTATTTTTATTTTAAATTTTGGGGGTACATGTAGTAGTTTGTTACATAGATAAACATGTGTCCTGGGGATTTGTTGAACATAGTATTACACCTTCCTGATATTAAATCCAATACTCAATAGTTACATTTTCTGTTCTTCTCCCTCTTCCTACCCTCTTGCCTCAACTAGACCCTAGTGTCTGTTGTTTCCTTCTTTGTGTTCATAAGCTCTTATCATTTAGCTCCCACTTATAAGTGAAAATATGCAATATTTGATTTTCTTTTTCTGTTTCAGTTTGCTAAGGATGTTAGCCTCCAGCTCCATCCACGTTCCCACCAAAGACATGATCTCATTCTTTTTTATGGCTGGATAATATTCCATTGTGTATATGTACCACATTTTCTTTATTCAGTCTGTCATTGATGGGCATTTAGGTTGATGCCATGTCTTTGCTATTGCAAACAATGCTGCAGTGAACTTTTGTGTGCACGTGTCTTTATTGTAGAAAGCTTTATAGTCCTCTGGGTCTATATCCAGTAATGGGATTGCTGGACAAATTGTACTTCTGCTTTTAGCTCTTTGAGGAATCACTATATTTCTTTTCACAATGGTTAAAGTAAATTTACAGTCCCACCAATGTGTGCAAGGGTTCATCTTTCTCCGCAACCTTACCAGCATCTGTTATTTTTGACTTTCTGATAATAATCATTCTGACTATTTTGAGATGGTATCTCATTGTGGTTTTGATTTGCATTTCTCTAATGATCAGTGATATTGAGCTTTTTATCATATGCTTGTTGGCTGCATGTATGCCTTCTTTTGAAAAGTGTCTGTTCATATCCTTTCCCCACTTTTTGATCCAGTTGTTTGTTTTCTTATAAATTTGTTTAAGTTCCTTACATGATAATGGATATTAGATCCTTGTCAAATGTGTAGTTTGCAAAAATTTCTCCCATTCTATAGGTAGTCTGTTTACTCTGTTGATAATTTCTTTAGTTGTGCAGAAGCTCTTAAGTTTACTTACATACCACTTGTCAATTTTTGTTTTATTGTGATTGCTTTTGGTGTTTTTGTCATGAAATCTTTGCTTGTTCCTATGTCCGGGATGGTATCATAGGTTGTCTTCTGAGGTTTTTATGGTTTGGGGTTTTACATTTAAGTCTTTAATCCAACTTGAGTTGATTTTTGTCTATAATATAAGAAAGGGGTCCAGATTCAATCTTCTGCATATGGCTACCCAGCACCATTTATTGAATAGGTAGTATTTTCCCCACTGCTTGTTTTAGTTAGCTCAGATAGTCATATATGTGTGGCACTATTTCTGGGCTCTCTATTCTGTCACATTGGTCTATGTGCCTGTTTTTATATACGTACCACGCTGTTTTGGTCACTGAAGCCTTGTACTATAGTATGAAGTTGAGTAATGTGAGTATTCTTATACTACTCATAAACTATCTTGTCCCAATACACACACAGTGATTTTAATAATAATTTGTAGAAATTCAGTAATTTTTGAAATTCTGATCCTCATTCTCTCACTTACCTTTATAGCCAACCCATTTCTAAATGTTACAGATTCTACATTAAAACCTGTCTCTACCCACTTGTTTTACAGTGAGGTGGTGTTGCATTATAATTAAGAGCGTGAACTGTGAAATCAGGCTTCCTAAATGCCTGTTCTAACCTATCACTAGGTGTGTGATCTTAACAAGTGAAAACTTTTCCAAGCTATATCTCCTTACCATATGAGTTATAATAACTCACATGTAAATTATCTAACATGATGTTTGACACATCATAAGTTCTCAGTGAAGGCTGACTACTATAATTGTTGTTATTGTTTTTGTCATTATTGTCATTACCATTTTATGTTCAATGATACAACCCTATTTCATGTCACTGTCTGCTTTTGCATCATTCCCTACTGTGTCACTCAACTGGTTTTTAGTCTATTTTTGTCTCTTTCCTAACCATTATCTAGCCACCAAATGGAATGATGTTTTAAGATGTAAATTGGAATCACATTAATCTACTAATTGAAAATTCCCAATGATATCACTTTGCACTTAGATTGGATTAGAAAAAAAAAAAACACTTATTATGTTATATGATGCAAAATATGATCTGTCCCCTGATCACCATTCCAAATGCTTGCTACTCTTCGTCACTTCTCATACTCCCGCAACTGAAAGGGTTTTCTTCTAAATCATGCCAAACTTTTTCTTACCACCCTCCTCCCTCTGCCCCATGCCATTTACTCTTCTGAATATGCATCCCATCTTTAATTGATTGTTTTCAATTTGGTTGTTTTCTTTCAAGCTTCAAATAACAGCTTAAATGACACTTCCTCAGAGATCTCTTTCCTGACCAGTCAAACTGCAAAATTTCTTCCATTCATTACTCTTGTTAAAGCAAACTAAACATGGCCTAAGAAGGACTCTGTACTTCTATATTTGAGTCCCTGTGGATGAACTGTAGCCTAGCTTAATAGTAGGAGAAAATAGAGAACCTAACTTAATAATATACACCCGTAACAATGACTGAGTGTTGGCCAATCCCGGTGGCTATACTTCAACCACTCATAGACTGCTGAATGTTCAAACTGCCTTCAAATAAGGCAAATGCCAAGCTGTAACCAACCTCACTGTTTCTGTACCTTACTTCTGATTCCTGTATGTCACTTTATTTTTTCTGTATATAAATTTGTTCTGACCACAAGGCATCCCTGGAGTCTCTGTGAATCTTCTGTGATTTTGGGGTCTGCCCAATTTGCGAATCGTTCATTGCTCAAACACTTTTAAATTTAATTTAGCTAAAGTTTTTATTTTATCAGATTATGTCAGAAGTGGGATCCAAAGTGGAGCTTCTAGCTACCCCAGGAGCTCTGACCAAACATGCAATGTACCTGCAGGACCCCCGTGTGTCCGTTGATCTCTCAGAGTAGCTGGGGATTGTGGGTAAGCTCCCTCTCGGATTTTGGGGCTCCACAGATTTGTGTTTTGAGTTCTCCAAGTTTCTTTGAACAAATTTCTGGTCTAAACTGGGTTTGGAGTTGTGGCAGAAACTGGACTGGGTCCAGGAATGTATTTGATTCTGGAATTAACTGGCTGGGATCCCGTTAGAGGCCTCTTACATCTGACTTGTTCAGAAAGGAACTGGTAGTAAGCAGTAATATTGCAGGGGTTATAAAATTTGACTTTTGAAAATTCACGGGATTTTTGTGTTATACCCCTTTTTATCATTTTTCTTGCATGCTAAGGTAGGAAAAAGTCATTGGTTAAGTTAATCAAGAGAACCTGAGAGTAAAGCCAGTATTTTAGGTAAAAATGGGATCCTTAATTTCTGGAAAACTGCATTCCTTCTAGCTTATACATTAGGCCTGCCAGGCAGCAAAGTCTTAGAGAAGCAGCAAAATCTTACTAAAAATAACTTACAGTGGAACATTCAGAATGAACAACATTGCATTAAAGTACATTTAAAAAATAAGAGCTCTAGGTAAAGTCCCTTTTGGCTAAGATTGGGTTTGGCACTACAGCATGTCAAATGCTATTCTTTTTGGAGTAACCTAATTTGCACTCTTTGCTGATGGCCATAAGTGACAGATTGTGGGACATGGGGAGCTTTTTCCTCCCTAAAAGGGGAAACTTGAGAGATGATGGGATTGCTGGAAAAGATCCCTTTGCCACTGAGAAGCAGCTGCCTGAACTTTTCAGTGTTGCTTCAATGGGTGGGTCTTTCTCTGACCTCCCTGATCATTTTGCCTTCCCCATCCTGTTACAGGCAATGATTTTCTCTCTTTCTTTTCCCTTTCTTATTTTTTCTATTACTCAAGGTGACCATCTTGCCCAGAGACCACATGCTGAAACTCCTGGTTGGAGATTGGATTAACGATGACGGGGCCCAACCAGGGGCAAGTTTGAGCCTTGCCAGTTTGATATCGGGTGCTAATCAGAGTGGCTAATGTCTATGTTCTGTGGCCAGAACAAAAAAGTATAGTTTTTCTTTATGATGCTACTTGGCCCCAACATGATGGTGCAGCAAGCTGAGTCACCAGGGCAGCTCAGAGAAAGTGAACCGAGAAGCATGGCATGCCGGCAAAAAGGTAAGAATTTCTTACCAGTCAGATTGCTGGCTTCTCTCTCTCTGGGCAAATAGTCAAATGAATGGTAAAATTCATTGCTTATCTCCATCTTGTTTTATGTCCTTGGGAACTTGACCTTGTAACTACAGGGCAGTACTTTCTCTTAAGAGGTCTCCGCATTCTAGGGAAAAGGAATTTGGGGGTTTATGCCATAGTTAGCTCTAACACTATCTTAAGTAGTTAAAAGCCTTTGCAAGTTCAAAACTAACTACTCTGGATTCCTTTCAGGAAGAGTAGTGGAGACTGCCCTGTGCTGTAACTCAGTTGCTAAGGTTTTTCCTTTTGCCCTGGCAGTCCAGGATAAATTCCCTGCTTAGAAAGTAGGTCCTTTTTGGTTTAATATCTGCAGACCTTTTCTAGACTATTCTCCTCCATGGCCTATCTGAAATTTTCCTTTCTCTGAGCTCTTGGGAGGATACCTTTGGTAAAGTTCAAAAGCCAGAAATATCAACTGTTTGGTCTGGCTAAATTCAGGTAATAAAAAATTTTTAAAGCACTTTATTAAAGAGTGCTATGGTTAAAAGTCAGCTTACTTAAAAGTGGATATTCAAGCTCTGATAGCCTGCACTTCTTAGGAAAAGCAGGAGACCCAACAAATCCCTTTCCTGGTCCTGTTCTTCCAAGGGTTCTACCCTAAAGCCAATAACCAATTAAGAAACAAAAAGTGCCAGGCGCGGTGGCTCAAGCCTGTAATCCCAGCACTTTGGGAGGCCGAGACGGGCGGATCACGAGGTCAGGAGATCGAGACCATCCTGGCTAACACGGTGAAACCCCGTCTCTACTAAAAATACAAAAAAAATTAGCCGGGCGAGGTGGCCGACGCCTGTGGTCCCAGCTACTCGGGAGGCTGAGGCAGGAGAATGGCGTGAGCCCGGGAGGTGGAGGTTGCAGTGAGCTGAGATCTGGCCACTGCACTCCAGCCTGGGCGACAGAGCAAGACTCCGTCTCAAAAAAAAAAAGGAAACAAAAAGTGGGAAATGACATGTGGAGTTAGAGCCTGGAAAGAGTCAAGCTTTATCTTTCTGGGTCCTAGGTTCCACACCTACTACATAACTAAAATCCCTTATTTACCAAGATTTTCACCAAAAGTAAAAGTCACTAAGAGTAAACATTGTAATATGTAATTGAGACTAATCAAAAAATAAGTTTACATACAAGGTGTGTAAGGAGAATAAAATGTGTTTTTGTAAGAGATTATAGGAAGGTATGGAAAGGTAAACTTTTGCCTAGGTTAGAGGGTGAAAGGATTGTTTTAAATTGTTAAAAAAGTAAAGGTGTGAAAAAGTTGTGGAAGGTTTATAAAAAATTAATTGTAAAACCTTCTATGTGTGGATATATTGGCTAAAATTAAAACGGCATTATTCAGTTTTTTCCATAAATTGGACATTGGAATAAAAGCACAACGGAGTTTTATTAGAACATTGTTCTGCTCTGAGAAAAAAAAGTAAAATATTATAAAAGGTTTATAAAAATCTTAAATTATGATCAGACTAAAACAATAGATTTATAAAATGTTATTTAAAAACTAGCTTTAACATTAAAAATACACTACTGGAAAGATAAAATTTGTTTTTCTCTTTTAAAGAAGAATTTTATGTAATATTAAAAGATAATGAAAGGTTTTTGTTTACCTTTTAAGTAAACTACAAAAAAGGGGGTGGGGAGGAAAGAAAGGAGACAGAGTCAGTAGGCCTCAAGCTGCTTTCATTGAGTCTTGATTAGAAAGCTAAGATTCCTCTCTATCAGAATAATGTTTTTTCCTTTAAAAACTTTTTGCATTATCATTTTAGCTAAATGAAGTACTTATAGTAAGCTAATATTCTATTTTTTAATATCCATTGTTTTAAACTTTGGTATTTAACACACTTTTCAAAATCAACTTCTAGATTATCATGCAAAACCAGCCAACACTAAAATTGTTTGAATATGCAATTTGAATGAACTCTATGGTCTAAGTTAAATTATCTCTGATAAGCTATTAGTTATCAGTGCTATGAACCTAAATTGGAGAAACAACTAGTATTCAAGAGGACTTAAGTCTGGTGTTAAGCATGGACTCGTGAAGAACCAACACAGCCACCTTGCCCTTCTTGATTCCTTAAAGTTTTTATTATTAAGGTTCTGCATTCCATAACTCATCATGGAAAAGATAAAATAATGCAAATTGAATATATTGATGTGGTGACTTATAAATTACAGAAATAGTTTAAAAGAAATTTATAGTTCCATATTCCTGGAAAGATAATAAAAGTTTGAGGTACATTTGGCTACCTCATGGGCCATTTAAATGTTTATAAAGGGATTTCGTTCAATTGTCATTTTCAGTGAATGTTTTCTGGTTGTATAAAAGCCTTCCCATTCAAGAGGCCTGATGTTATAAGAGTAGATTATTATGCTACAGTGAATTTTCACCAGGAAAGGAAAGTTTTTTATAGTTCACTGAGGACAATTCCTTCACAATCTAGAACCCAGAGACTGGATCTTCTGAGAACATCAGAGAAAGACTCTCCTTGCCATTCACACTACAGCAAAACTCTGGAGCCTTGAACCTTGGGTTCATAATCTCACAATTGAGAAGGGTCTCTCCACACTCCTAGGATTGTACATGCATTGGTACCCTTAAAGTAAAACTAAGTTTCTCCCCAGAAGAAGATGGAAGCCTTAATGTTAACAGCTTTTCCCAAGATCATGGATCAAAACTTCTACTATCACTAGACTGTTATCTTTAAATGTTTTTCTCCTTGTTTATGCCTCTGTGAACAGTAGAAATGAAAAGAGAGACTATTATGTGCACTTATAGGGTGTACTTTTATTTATGAAGGGTTTTGCAGCCAGCCATATACATAAATAAGCTTACACTTCAATAGATAAAAGATGAAGGCCCAATGTAGGTAAGAAACATTAGTGGTATATACGTGGCCTTATAATCAGTCAAAACTCCTCTTAACCACACCATGTAATAAAGAGAACATTGCCAGGAGGCCTTCACTCTTCTAGAAGGACCTCATTTGTTAGGTCCTTTTTCTATACTTTAAAATAAAAGAGGCAATAATTAGAAATATCTCCCTCATAATAGGTTCTACAGCAAATTGTACTTTAATGGCTATAAGTGCACAACAGACTTCAAATTATCTTGTGAAAGTTATGCTAAATAATAGAATTGGTTAAACAGAGATGTACCCATGCAGTTGCTGACATTTGCGGCCTATGGAGAAATCTATAAGACGTAAATTATAAAAATTCAGTTGTAGGGGATTAATGAAAAGACCACTTAGTCAAGTGAGTAGACTCTTCATCTAGTTCATTCTTTTTTTCTTTTTTTTTTTTTTTGAGGCGGAGTCTTGCTCTGTCACCGGGGCTGGAGTGCAGTGGCCGGATCTCAGCTCACTACAAGCTCCGCCTCCCGGGTTTACGCCATTCTCCTGCCTCAGCCCCCCCCCGAGCAGCTGGGACCACAGGCGCCCGCCACCTCGCCTGGCTAGTTTTTTTTTGTATTTTTTAGTAGAGATGGGGTTTCACCGTGTTAGCCAGGATGGTCTCGATCTCCTGACCTCGTGATCCACCCGTCTCGGCCTCCCAAAGTGCTGGGATTATAAGCTTGAGCCACCGCGCCCGGCCTAGTTCATTCTTTAATCTATTTAATTTTAGGTGGTTTCGTTTGTGGGTGCCATGAGTAAGGAGAATATTCCAAACTATTGGCATTATCCTCCCAATAGTCATAATGGTCTTCTTGGGGCACTGTATTCTCTCAGTTTTTAAATGTTTGCATGAAATCATTTCTAGAACATCAAATGGTCTCTCTTCAACTGGAATGACAAAAGAAGAAAGAAATGTGCGACCACGAGGACACTGTAACCTATGAATGACATGTTGAGACTGGAAACCCAAAATGACGGTAACTGAGAGTGGTGCTAAGGCCCTAAGTTTTCATTACTCTCTCACCTAAGTGAGAACCTGGCCAATAGCGGGGACTTTTTTTAAAACAAAATTATGAGAGGTCATTATTTTGGACTGAACTCATGCACTAGGTCCTAACAAACCAAACCAAACTAAAATGGAGTCACTTGTGCTAAATGTGACATAATCAAACTAAGGCTTTAATAAAACACATAAATCCTAGAACAGACCAGGTTTTGTTTTTCTCCTGTACAAAGGGTAATCCAGCATAGGGTACCCCTATTCAGTCCTTATTCTCTCCTTGCAAAACTCACTGTTCCGCTGCTTCCCAGTGAGTTTCAAAACCATATTGGTACATTTATGACAGCAATAGTGACATCAATGATTAAGGTTTTGGGCAATCTCTCAAAATTGAGACAATGACCACAAGGAGGGGAATTGTTAAAGCAAACTAAATATGGCCTGAGAAGGACTCCATACTTCTATACTTGAATCCTTGTAGATGAACTGTAACCTAGCTTAATAGTCAGACAAAATTGAAAAGCTAATTTAGTAGTATGCACCTGTAACAATGGCCAAGTGTTGGCCAATCGCAGTGGCCATACTTCAACTACTCAGACTGCTGAATGTTCAAACTGCATTCAAATAAGGCAAACACTGAGCTATAAACAATCTCACTGTTTCTGTACCTCACTTCTGATTCCTGCGCGTCACTTTATCTTTTTTGTCTATAAATTTGTTCTAACCACATGGCACCCCTGGAATCTCTGTGAACCTTCTGTGATTCTGGGGTCTGCCTGAGTCACAAATCATTCATTGCTCAATTAAACTCTTTTAAATTTTATTTGGCTGAAGGTCTTTTATCTCTATCAAAAAAATTTATTCTGTTTCTCCCTGGCACACATTATACTTTCTAATTGTATACTGAACTGTGTTTTACTTTTATATTGCCTATTTTGCACATAACTCCATGAAGGCAAGGTCCATGACTATTTTATTAATCATCATGCACCCAGAGACTTGTATAAAGCATAGCAAATAATCAAAGCCTAATAAAATATTTGTTGAATAAAAAAAGGAAAAGTGGAGGCAGAGCAAGATGACTACATAGAACCCTCCAATGGTCATACGCCCAAGAGGAACACAAATTGAACAACTACGTACACAAGAAAACACCTTCGTAAGAATCAAAAATTAGGCAAGCTATCACAGTACCTCCTTTTAACATCATATGAAGGAAAGAGTCACTGAAGAAGGTAGGAAAGACAGTCTTGAATTGCCAATACCATCCCTTCCTCATCTCCCAGCAGCACAGTATGGCAAGGAGAGAGAAGCTCTGTACTTGAGGAAGGGAGAAGAAAGTGATTGTGGGAATCAGTGCTGCACTGCTACAGAAAGCAACATAGGAAGAATTCAGCCAGAGCCTGTGGAGGGAACATTAAGACCAACCCTAGCCAGAGGCAAATTATTCATTTGAGCAGTCACCCTAGCCAGAGGCAAATTATTCATTTCAGAACACAGACTTGCTGAGTTCCAGCAAGTCCTACCACCGCAGGTTAAAATGCTCTGTGGTCTTAAATAAACTTGAAAGGCAGTTCAGGCCACAGAGACTGCAATTCCTGGACAAGTCCTGGTGCATTGCTGGGTTCAAAGCCAGTTGACTTGGGGTGCACATTATCAAGTGAGACACCAGCTGCGGCAGCCAAAGGAATATTTTCTTTACTCCTTTCCTAACCCCAGGCAGTGCAGCTTGCAGATCCAAGAGTGATATCTTCTTTCTACCTGAGGAGAGAAAAGGGGAGAGTAAAGAGTACTTTGTCTTGCAACTTTGATACCAGTTCAGCCAAGTAGGATATAGCACTAGGCAAAGTCCTCAAGCCTCATTCAAGGCCCCAGCTCCCAGATGACATTTCTAGACCCACACTGGGCCAGAAGAAAACCTACTGCCTCGAAGAGAACAACTCAATCCTGCTGACTAAAGAGCCCTTGGGCTTTGAATAAACATTAGCATTACCCCAGCAGTACTGACTGTGGGCTTTAGGTGAGACTCAGTGACACGCTTGCATTAGTTGTGACTCAGCATATTCCCAGCTGTGGCAGTCATGGGGAGAGACTCCTGCATGAGGAAAGGAGAGGGAAGAGTAAGGGAATTTTCTCTTGCAGCTTGGGTACCAACTTGTCCATAGTGTGTCAGAGCATCAGTCACACTACTGGGGTTCCTGATGGTATGCCTTGGCTCCTTGATGCCATTTCTGGACTTGTCCTGGGCCAGAGAGGAGCCCACTGCCCCAACAGGAGAGACAGGCCTGGCAGCATTCACCACAAGCTGATTAAAGAGATTTTGGGGCTTAAGTGTACATTGGCAGTAGCCAGGCAGTATTTGCCATGGGCCTGGGTGGTGGTGGCTGCAGGGAGAGATTCCTTTTGCTCGATGAAAGGTGAGGGAAGAGTTGGAAGGACTTTGTCTTGCAGTTTGGGTGTCAGTTCACCTGCCGTAGAATAGAGCACCAAGTAGATTCTCAAGCTTCCTGAATCCCAAACCTGGCTCCTGGATGGCATTTCTGGACATGCTCTGGGTCTGAAGTGAACAGAGAAGGATCACTTGCCACCCTGAAGGTAAGAACTCAAGCCTAGCTGGACTTCCATTTGATGACTGAAGAGCCCTTGGGCCTTTGGGGAACATTGGTGATAGCCAGGCAATGGTGATAGCCAGGCAATGGTTGCCGCAAACTTTGGGCAAGACCCAGTAATGTGCTGGGTTTGGGTCTAACCCAGCACAATCCCAGTAGTGGTGGCCACAGGGGTGCTTGTGTCACCTCTCTCTCAGCTCCAGAGAGCTCAACATAGAGGGAGAGACTCCAATTCTTTGGGGAGAGGTAAAGGAAGAGAACAAGAGTCTTTGCCTGGTAATCCAAAAATTGTCCTGGATTTTACCCAGGACCACCAAGGTGGTACCCTGATGAGTCTGAAAGAGTCACAGTGCTACTGGTGTTAGGGTGTCCCCTAATACAGACATGACTGCCATAACCAAACTTAGGTAATAGCACTAATTTCCTTTGAGTACATGGAAAGGAAAGCCTTCCCCCCAAAAATAGACACCAACAAGTCCAGACTGTGAAGACTACAATAAATAAGTAATTCTTCAATGCCCAAATTGATGAACATCTACAAGCATCAAGATCATACAGGAAAACATGACTTCACCAAACAAACTGAATAAGGCACCAGTGATTAATTCCAGAGTGAGAGATATATGACCTTTCAGACAGAGAATTCAAAATAGCTATTTTGAGGAAGTTCAACAAAATTTAAGATAATACAGAGAAGAAATTCAGAATCCTATCAGATAAATTTAACAAAGAGATTGAAATAATTTTTAAAAATGAAGCCAAAATTCTGGAGCTGAAAAATTCAATTGACATTCTGAAGGACGTATTAGAGTCTCTCAGGAGCAGAACTGATCAAGGAGCAGGAGGAATTACTGATCCTGAATATAGGATACTTGAAAATACACAGTCAAAGGACATAAAGGAAAAAAAAAAACAATAAAAAAGAATAAAACACACCTGCAAGATCTAGAACATAGCCTCAACTGGGCAAATCTAAGAGTTACTGACGTCTAAGAAGGGGTAGAGAGAGAGAGAGAGACAGAGATCAGAGTAGAAAGATTATTCAAAGGTATAATAACAAAGAATTTTCCAAACCCAGAGAAAGTTATCCATATTCAAGTACAAAAAGGTTATAGAACACCAAGCAGATTTAACACAAATAGCACTACCTCAATATATTAAATCAAACTCCCAAAGTCAATAATAAAGAAAGGATCCTAAAAGCATCAAGAGAAAAAAAACAACATATTAAAGAGCTTCAAGTAAGAATGGCATGACATATTTAAAGTGTTGAAGGAAAAACCTTTTACCCAAGGATAGTATGTCCAGTGAAAATATTGTTTAAGCATGAAGGAGAAATAAAGACCTTCCCAGAAAAACAAAAGCTGAAGGATTTCAACAACAGTAGACCTCTCCTACAAGAAATGCTAAAGGAAGTTCTGCAATCTGAAAGAAATGGACATGAATGAGTGTATGAGGGTTCTCCACAGGGACAAAACCAATAGGCTAGATGTATAAATAAAGAGGAGTTTATTAAGGAATACTCACTCACACAATTACAAGATGAAGCTCCACAATAGGTTGTCTGCAAGCTGAGGAGCACAGAAGCCAGTCCAGTCCTAAAACCTCAAAAGTAGGGAAGCTGACAGTGCAGCCTTTAGTCTGGGGCCAAAGGTCTGAGAGCCCCTGGAAAACCATTGGTGTAAGTCTGAATCCATAGGCTAAAAAACTTGGAGTCTGATATTCTAGGCCAGGAAGCATCCAGCGCAGGAGAAAGATGAAGGTTGGAAGACACTGAGTCTGCTCTTTCTATCTTCTTCTGCTTGCTTTATTCTAGCTAAACTGGCAGCTGATTAGATTGTGTCCACCCAGATTGAGATTGGATTGGCCTCCCCCAGTCCACTGACTCAAAGGTTAATCTCCTTTGGCAACACTCTCACAGACACGCACAGGAACAATACTTTGTATCCTTCAATCTGACCACATTGACACTCAATAACAACCATCACAACAAGCAAAAAGAAGACATCCAAAGGAACAAAATGCACTGGCAATAGTAAGTACATGGACAAATATAAGATATTATAACACTCTAATTGTTATGTGTGAACTACTTATCTCTTGACTAAAAGGAAAAAAATGAAACTATCAAAATTAAAAATTAAAACAATTTTAAAGACACAGACATTATAATAAGATATGAATAGAAACAACAAATAGTTAAAAGTATGGAAGGTAAACTAGAATATGCATTTCCTCTTTGCTTGTTAGTTTAGTTGGTTTTTGCAATCAGTGTTAAGTTGTTCTCAGTTTGTAATCATGGGTTATGAAATGTTACTTTCACCTATCATGGTAACCTCAAATTAAAAAACCTTAAACAGATACACAAAAAGAAAAAGCAAAAAATAAAACAAACCACCATAGAAAATCATCTTCCCCAAATGGTGGACAGAAAGGTAGGAAGGAAGAATGGAAGGACGGGAAAAAAGGAAGAAAAAAGAGAAGATCACATAACAACAAGAAGAGAAGTTATAAAATGGCAAAAGTAAGTCTTTACTTATCAATAATAATACTTACTGTAAATGGACTAAATTCTCCAATCAAAAGACATAGAGTAGCGGAATGGATTTTAAAAAAAAGGCCCAACAATCTGCTGCCTACAAGAAGCACATTTCACCTATAAACACACAAATAAACAGAAAATAAAGTGATGAAGAAAGAAATTCCATGCAAATAGAAATCAATAAAGAGCAAAACAGACAAATAAGGTCATTATATAATGATAAATATATCAATTTAGAAAAAGCATAAAACAATTGTAAACATATATGCACCCAACTCTGGAAGTACCCAGATATAAAAACAAATATTAGAGCCAAAGAGAGATAGATTACAACACAATAATAGCTGGACACTTCAACATCCCACCCTCAGCATCAGAAGGATCATCCAGGCAGAAAATCAGCAAGGAAACATCAGCCTTAATCTCACTATACAGCCAATGGAACTAATAGATATTTACAGAACATTTTATCAAATGGCTGTAGAATACATATTGTTCTCCTTAGCACATGGGTCATTCTCAAGGATAGAGCATATGTTAATACATAAAACAAATATTTAAAAATTCAGAAAATGAAATCGTGTCAATATCTTCTCTGATCACAGTGGAATAAAACTAGAAAACAATAACAAGAGGAATTTTGGAAACTGTGCAACTGCATGGAAATTATACAATGTGCTCCTTAATGACGAGTGGGTCAATGAATACATTAAGAAATAAATTTTTAAAATCCTTGAAATACATGAAAATGGAAAGACAGCATACCGAAACCTATGGAATACCGAAAAAGCAGTACTAAGAGATAATTTATAGCTATACACAACTACATTCAAAAAGCAGAAAAACTTCAAATAAATGACTGAAAAAATTCATCTTAAACAAGAGAAAATGAAAACCTAAATTAATAGAAGATCAGAGCAAAGATAAATAAAATTGAAATGTTAAAAACAATACAAAAGATCAACAATATGAAAAATCAATTTTTGGAAAAGGTAAACCAAATCGACAATCCTTTAGCCAAACTAAATAAAAAAGAAGAACAAATAAATAAAATCAGAGATGAAAAGGGAGACATTGAACCTGATACCACAGAAATTCACAGGATCATTAGAGACTACTATGAGCCACTATATTGCCAATACATTGGAACACCTAGAAGAAATGGACAAATTCCTGGAAACATACAGCATAGCAAGATTGATCCATGAAGAACTCCAAAACCTGAGCAGATCAATAACAAGTAGTGTGATTGAAGCCATAATAAAAAGTCTTCCAGCAAAGGAAAACTCAGGACCCAATGGCTTTACTGCTGAATTATACCAAGCACTTAAATAAAAATACCAATGCTACTCAAACCCTTCCAATAAATACAGTAGGAGGGAATACTTCCAATCTCATTCTGTGAGACTAACATTATGCTGATACCAAAACTAGACAAAGACACATCAAAAAGTAAACTAAAAGTCTCATATCCCTGATGAACATTGTTGCAAAGATCCTTAACAAAATACTAGCAAACCAAACCCAACAATACATTAAAATGTTTCACCATGACCAAGTGGGATTTATCTCAGGGATGCAAGGATGATTCAAGACATGCAAATAGCAAAGAGTATATAAAAATGTGCTCAACAGTATTGATCATCAGAAAAATGAAAATCAAAACTATAATTAGATATCATCTCACCCCAGTTAAAATGGCTGTGATCCAAAGGATAGGTAATAATGAATGCTGGCAAGAATGTGGAGAAAAGGGAAACTTTGTATGCTGTTTTGGGGTATGTAAATTAGTACAGACACAATGGAAATAGTGAACATTATGGGGTTTTCTCAAAAAACTAAAAGTAGAACTTCCATATGATCCAGCAATTTCACTGCTAGGTATATACCCAAAAGAAAGGAAACCAGTATATCCAAGAGTTATCTGCATTCCCATGTTTACTGTAGCACTATTCCCAATAGCCAAGATTTGGAACCAACCTTAGTGTCCATCAACAAATGAATATATAAGAAAATGTACAAAATACAAAATGGAGTGCTATTCAGCCATAACAAGAATGAGATTTTGTCATTTGCAATAGCATGGATGGACTGGAGGACATTACATTAAATGACATAAGCCAGGCATAGAAAGACGAATTTATCATGTTCTTACTCATTTATAACAGTTAAAATTAAAGCCATTGATTTCATGGAGATAGAAAGTAGAATGATTGTTACCAGAGGCTGGGAAGATTATTGGGGAGACAGGGAGAGAAATGAGAATGGTTAATGAGTATAAAAATATAGTTAGATACAATGAATGAGATCCACTACTTGATAGCACAACAGGGTGACTACAGTCAGCTATAATTTACTGTACATTTAAAAATAACTAAAAGCATACAATTGGACTGTTTATAATATAAATAAATGATAAATGTTTGAGGTGATGGATATTCCATTTATCCTAATATGATTATTACATTTTATATGCTTGTGTCAAAATATTTCATGTATCTCATAAATATATACACCGATTATGTACCCATGATAATTAAACATTAAAAATTGTAAGAAAGTAAAATAAAGTAAAAGCATTGACATAATTAACTGAAAGGGTATAGATTTTGATTAAGCATTAATGAAGAAAAGCGCTGCATATTTTCAAAGCTTTCGTAAAATATTATTGTTAGTTAACATGTATTAAATATCTACTACCTGCCAGGAAATATGTAGATTAATGTACATTTCTCACAACAAACTTGTACAGTAAACACAATTATATATGTTTTTCCTGTCGGAAAAAAATAAGTTTCAGTTAGATTAAGCAATGTGCCAAATTTACTAACTTGTAAACAACAGTTTCTTAATCTATGCAGTTCTAAGACCTGCCTATTACACAAGAGTTTGACTATTAATATAGATTAGATATTATGTATTCAAAGCTGTTAATTTCTCTGATGAGAAAGTGAGGTCCAGAGAGATGAGTGCCTTACAGAATGCCATACGATTAGCAAATAAGAGGCAAGGTCTCTGGAATTTCTATCCAAAGTGTGTTTATCTCCTCTATGTTGAAACACAAATAGCAGTTAAAACAATAGTGAATCATATCAGAAAATCTTAATAACTTATCTTGTTCAAGCAGGAGGTCTACAAATAATTTACACTATTGTTAAAAGAGTCTTCTTCCTTCCTTAGAGGGATTATGCTGCTTCACTGTTTTAGGTACTTAAAAGGTGTTATATTACCCTTTGTAATTTGACACTTTTGAAGTACAAATATAATATAAAGGCATTTTGCAAGAAATATGTGTTCTAATTAATGACTACTCTCTGTGTCCTTCAAACTTTTCTCATCAAATTCTTTTATCATGTAGGAAAATACATTATTAAATATATATTTTTAGATATGCAGGCTTTGCTTCATTCGTAAATCTAAAGAAACTATTCTTAAAGTAGAATGAAAGAAAGAAGCAAGACGAAATTATCACCGAAAGCTATCTAGCCAGTTTTCACGTGATAAAAATATTCTACCTCCCTAGCATATTTACATTGTTCTGAAAAGTTTACTGTTACTATATCTACAATAACTGGCATATTGTATGTGTTAGCAAAGGAATTTTGGGAAAAAAGTTTCAGGAAGCCCAGTAACAGCAAAAACAATGTCAACAATAACAGTAGTAAAAATATATCACTGATTAAGGAAATACTTTGTGGCTAGCAGTGTGCTCTGATCATCTTTTTCCACACTCCATCTCATTTAATTTTCACAGTAAGCTAATACTTAAACAAAAATACCTTTTTTATCCCATTTCATTGATAATAAAATTGGACTTCAGAGACTTTAATTAATACCTACAACTTCCCAGGTGGTAATGAAAAAAGCCAGTATTCTGACCTAAATCTTCTGATTCCAAAGTCCATGAACTTATCTAACAATAAAATTTGAATATTTAAATGAAGTCTTTGCAAAGGGAAATATTTTTTGAAAACTGTAAAATACTCTTCAGAGATTCCCTAGTGTTTCTTGAAGGGTTGAGGATCATTGAACTACAAAAATAGCTTCTTAGGTACTTTTAAATAAGAACAAAATAAGTTATGTAATTTCCTTCTAAATTTAATAAACACCACTTTGTATATTCTGAGTCAAATATTTATCTCAATTTATTTGAGCTGTGGATGAAGGGTTGTCAAAGTGGGTTGGAAGGAAACGGTATTCCAGAGAGAGAGGGAGTCATGCAGAGAGGAGAAACAATGCTGCTTTTGTTAAATTGAAAATAATTTGGTGTGATTAAAGTGTAACTGGTGGCATCTCGCTCACTTGATAACCTTTGCTAAAACTTGTTGCCCAGGCTGAAGTACAGTGGTGCGATCTCAGCTCACTGCAACCTCTGCCTCCCGGGTTCAAGAGAGTCTCCTGCCTCAGCTTCCCGTGAAGCTGGGATTACAGGTGCCTGCCACCACACCAGACTAATTTTTTTATATTTTTAGTAGAGATGCTTGTAATCCCAGCATTTTGGGAGGCCAAGGCAGGCGGATCACGAGTTCAGGAGATGGAGACCATCCTGGCTAACATGGTGAAACCCCATCTCTACTAAAAGTACAAAAATACAAAAAATTAGCCGAGCGTGGTGGCAGGCAACTGTAGTCCCAGCTGCTCCAGAGGCTGAGGCAAGAGAATGGCGTGAACCCGGGAGGCGGAGCTTGCAGTGAGTGGAGATTGCGCCACTGCACTCCATTCTGGACACCTGGGCACCAGAGCTAGACTCCGTCTCAAAAAAAAAAAAAAAAAAAACATGTGGGCCAGGCTGGTCTCAAATTCCAGACCTTAGATGAATTACCTGCCTCAGACTCCCGAAGTGCTGGGATTACATGTGTGAGCCACTGTGCCTGGCCATGAAGTAATTCTTACCTTGAAATAATAAATCTTACACTATATGGTTGACACGAGAATTAGGTATTTCAAATGTCCTATTGTTTAAGCAGGAACTTAATTAATAATGGTTATATGACTGAAAGGAAGGGTGGCTGGGAGGACATAGTAAGATGTGAGCCCACAGGTGGGCACAAGGGACATAGTAAAACAAGGGAAATTCTGACACACTATAATTTTAAAATTAGTTCTAAAGGTTATTCTTATATTTAATCTTGTTAAAAAACAAGATTAAACCACATGAAAGAATTTGTAGTTAAAAAGAAATGTATGATTACATTTGTGCCTTAGAGCACTATTGTGTCACTGTGGCAACAGATTTAAGACAGGTCTCATGATTCAGGGAGACAATAGAATCATGGAAACAATGTGTGCAAACTACTTTAGTAATTCAAACATGAAATTATTACAGTCAAAAAAAGTCAAAGTTTTAGAGCTAGAAAGGAAGAGAGGACTGCAGTTGATATTTAGGAGGTAAAATAATAGGTTATGGTGACTAATTGGATGTGGATAAGAAAAGAAAGTAACATCCAACCAATCCAGGTTCCTGGTTTGGATGTCATTTAACTGTCATTTAGATAATGAGGCTGGGAAAAAGAGAAACAAGCTGTTTCTCCCATGAATGGATTATAAAATTCACGGAAAAAGGTGGCAAGGACAGAAAGCTTTTCCTTATCATTAATAAAATGGCAAATGCTTTTATTTTGGAAAGAAAGGTTTGTGATCAAGAAGCAAAATATATAATTTCCCATTGATATTTTTCCATATATAATAAATGAAAGGACAAGGGACACCAATTATGTAACTCTAAATGAGATAAGAAATGAAATCACACTGGTTTTATGTATATAAAACTTGTTTACCTAAATCTTATATTTTTCTCCTGGAAGCTAAGGAAGTGGAGAGTTAAAAACAGAAATTATAGTGATTAAAGGTACATGGTTTTCCTTTACCTTTATAGCGTGGTAAACACCTGTAATACTTTGAACTACATCATGACATAGGTAACCAACTCTGCTAAATACACAGAAAGTCAATTCCTTCATTTGTTGCATAAAATACTCATGAATGTTAATCTCTATTCATAAATGTTTCCTAGAACAATAGAAATGCAGTTAATTCCAAAAATTAAAGTGAAAAATTCTGGGCCCCATCATTACAGTATGTTCACTCTGAAGGAAAATAGCCTTAATATCCAGGGTTCTAGGAACTCTGATATTCTGCAGGATTTGAGGACTTATGATTTCTCACTTAGTTTTTCATTTAGAATAATTAATTGGAGTATTTATCAAGAAGTTCAGTAAAAGTTGTAATTTTTTCATTATTCTGTCAATTAAAAAATCAATTGTAAATAACAGAAATAAACATTTCAATTGTAAGTAACAGAAATAAAAGTTGTAATTTTTCATTATTCTACCAATTAAAAATTTCAATTGTAGCTGGGTGTGGTGGATAATGCCTGTAATCCCAGAATTTTGAGAGGCCAAGGCAGGCAGATTACGAGGTCAGTAGATGGCGACCATCCTGGCTAACATGGTGAAACCTCATCTCTACTGAAAATACAAAAATTTAGTCAGGCGTGGTGGCAGGCACCTGTAGTCCCAGCTACTCGGGAGGCTGAGGCAAGAGAATGGCGTGAACCCGGGAGGTGGAGCTTGCAGTGAACTGAGATTGCTCCACTGCACTCCAGTCTGGGCAACACAGCTAGCCTCTGTCCAAAAAAAAAAAAAAAAAAAAAAATTGTAAATCATAGAAATTTGAAATCAAAGTGTTTAAGGAAAAATTATTTGCATAAGCTCACATAACTGAACTGTACAGGGTTGGGTGTGGTGTTGGGAATGGAGAAATTCAGAATTGGCTTGGTTGTGCTGTTTCTGAGTTGCTGCCATTTCTAAATGCTATGGTTTGCCTCAGGTTACTTCAGGCTTATAGCATGAATAAACCAAATTTTTAAAAAAGGGTTTGATTTCCTTGTAGAAAATTGATTTACATCAGGTTTGATTGACTTGACTTGGAAAGATGCCAGTCCCTGAAGTAATGATTATAATAAGAAAGATAGAATGTACTGATTGGCTTTTCCCAAGACACATAATGCAGGTCTGATGCCTGGAAATGAGGCCAACTCCATCCAAAATACCTGAGCTGAGGTTGAAGTAACCATGATGATTCATAAAGCAAAACAGGACTATTAGTAGATGCAGAAAGTTTTGATGTTGGGTTTCAAAATTATTAAATACCCGCTACCAAATAAGCAACTTGGAAATGGTCCAGGCACAAGGCAAGGACAGAACAAGTTTACTAAATCAGTGAATTCTGGAGGATTCTCTAGAATTCTATCCCCACTGAATTTCTTGAGCTGTTACAATACACAAGCAAGGACAATACAAATATAAAGTATTTGTCTTTGTATGAATAGATAATTTATTTCAGTTGATATATAGGTGGCCAATAAACATAAGAAAAAGTTCAACTGTATAAACTGTCAAATGAAACATAACATTTTCATTTATTAAATTGGCAGTTTTAAAAAGATATTGCTAACTGTCGAGGCTGGAGTAAAAAGGGCCTCAAATATAGCTTGAAAAAATAAAATCACTGTAATATTTCTGCTGAGCAGTTATCAATGTAAATCAAGAGTCTCAATATTATATAATGACTAAAACATGGAAACAATCTAAATTTCAAACAATAGTTACATTTATAATGATAAATTGCAGTGATGTTCAATACTACAGAATTCTACCAATGTATTTTTAGGATTAGATCAATATATGGTGAAATACATATAATATAATGTAAAACTAAATAGCAGTGAGGATTTTGCAATATATTTTCTATATGCACTTACATTAATATGTTTTAATGCATATATATAATGCATGCATGAATGCATGCATATACACACAATAAATATACAAAATATTAATTATGGTTATCTTTGAGTCATTGATGAATCAACAGTTTTTTGTATCATACCTTGTATTTCAAATGATCTTCAAAAAATATAATTCTGACTTCTAATTACACTGTAGAGCTATAGCAACCTAAACAGCGTTGTACTGGCATGAAAACAGACACTTAGACCTACAGAACAAATAAGGAACTCAGACACATATCCATACTTCGACAGTGAACTTATTTTTGACACAAGTGCTAGGAATGTACACTGGAGAAACTACAGTATCTTCAATAAATGGTGCTGGGAAAACTGGATATCCACATGCAGACAATGAAACTAGACCCCTAGATCTCTCACCATACATAAATGTCAAATCAAAATAAAGACTTAAATCTGAGACCTGAAATTATGAAACTTCTAAAAGAAAAAGTGGAGAAATTCTTCAGGACATTGGTCTAGGCAAAGATTCTTGAATAATACCCCAAAAGCACAGACAATCAAAGAAAAAAAATGGATAAATGGAATAATACATTGAGTTAAAAATGCTCTATACAGTAAAATAAACTGTCAACAAATCGGAGAGATAAGTCACGGAATGGGAGAAAGTATTTGCAAGCTATCCATCTAAATATGTAATAAGCTCAAACTTTACAGGAAGACAACTAATAATCTGATTTAAAAATGGGCAAAAGACCTGAATAGATATTTCTCAAAGAAGACATGCAAATGGCAAACAGATATATAAAAAGGTGCTCAACATTACTGATCATCAGAAAAATGCAAACTGAAACTACAAAGAGATACCATCTCATCCCAGTTAAAATGGGTTTGAGCCAAAAGATAGGTAATAATGAACGTTGGCGAGGGTGTGGATAAAAGGGAACCCTAATACACTGTTGGTGGAAATGTAAATTAGTACAACCACAATAGAAAACAGTATGGAGATTTCTCGTGAAACTAACAATAGAACTGCCGTGTGATCCAGCAATCGCATTGCTAAGATAGACTCAAAATAAAGGAAATCAGTATATTAAAGAGATATCTGCATTCACACGGTTACTTTAGCACTATTCAAAGTAGCCAAGATTTGGAACCAAATTAAGTGCCTTCAACAAGTGAATGGATAAAGAAAATGGGGTATTTATATACTAGTAGTATTCAGCCGTAAAAAGAAAAAGATCTTGTCATTTGCAACAACAGATGGAACTGGAGGACATCATATTAAGCAAAATAAACCTGGCACAGAAAGATAAACTTCTCATGCTCTCACTCATTTGTGGGAGCTAAAAATGAAAACAACTAAACTCATGGAAACAGAGAGTAGAAGGATGGTTATCAGAGTCTGGGAAGGGTAGTAGGGAGAGTGAAGTAAGGGGTATAGTTAATAAATGCAAAAATATAGTTAGATGATAAGATCTACTATTTGATAGCACAGCACGGTGACTATAGTTGACAAAAATGTACTGTACATTTAGGAATAACTAAAAGTACAATTGAAATGCTTGTAACACAAAGAAATGAATGCTCTTGGAGATACTTTATTTACCCTGATGTAATAATTATTATGAATTATATGTCTGTATCCAAATTCTCATTTTCCCCAAAATATATATACCCACTATGTACCCATAAAAATAAAAAATAAAAAAATTCAGTTTTATAACGAAACAATTTATAATCTTTTCCCTTGCCCACTAATGTTAGCAACTTAATATACAGACAATTGGCATCTCTTCTGTATGTTACTATAATTATCTTCAGACTATTAATAGACTTCTCCCTGACTCCCTGGAACATATATATACACACATATGTATGTGTGTGTGTGTGTGTGTGTATATACATACATATATGTGTGTATATATGTACATATATATGTGTGTGTGTGTGTGTATTCTCCCAAGTTTTGCCAGAGTTATTTTCCTAAAACATATCTGGTAATACTTCTATATTTTAAAATCTTTATTAGTTTTTTGACAGTATCACTAATCTCTGTAATGTTGTACAAAAGGTCCTTTAGAGTCTTCCTTTAGTGATCTATCCAGTTGCATATCCTGTTATTGTCCATGTATGTACTTATAACTATGGTGCCAGTGCTTGTGCAAGACCCAACTTGCTTGGAAAATTATACCATGCTTCATAACTCTGGATATTGGCTTATACCATTCTAGACATTAAAATGTCTTTTAAACCCTTCCCAGCTTCCAAAACCTTAATGCAATATTTTCTACTCTAGGATACTTTCCCCCAATTCTTTGCCCCCTGGCAGACTTGATCTTCTGTAATTTCTATGGAACTGCAGGTACTATAATCCTTAGCCTGTATCCCACATGCACAACAGAGCAAAACACTATTAAATATTTGAGAGTGAATGATTAAAGGAGTACCTATAGTTTGAATGAAGTCACAAAATGCTTTGGGAACTCAAAAGAATTATATTATTAATTCTTTCTGAGAACTTAAACCACCATTAGATTACAGTACTTCTTAGGTACATCACCATTTGTTTCTTTTACTTTCGGCTTGCACAACATCTATTCTCTCAGTTCTTTACCTTCCTTTCTGTTGATTCCTATTCAGTGTTCTTCTATGTATTCCACACTTCCATTTGCAGACACATCCCAGAATCTATTTGTATTCTTCTTTACCCGTCTTTTTCTCTGAAAGAATAATACAGTCTCACAGTTTATTAGTAAACTCATACTAATTCCATTTTGGCTCCAGATCCATATTTAACATTTTTCTGACAAATATGTATTAATTCAGAAGGTAAATCTCTCTTTGCCCACTGCTGAACTTATCATCATTATTCTTTTTGGTATGACCATCACCTTATTTAGCAATAAAATATATCAATATCACAAATATTTTTTCCTAGATCTTCTTTATTCCATACTAATAATTTTCATTTTAATTGATATCACCCCCATATTTTCATGTTTTGCACATCCTTTCAAATCCCTTTGTCTAGTGCCTAATACAAGTCTTTCTCTAAATGATACTATTAAAATATAGCTGTCTTGCTCTTGTTTATTACATTTTTTTAAAAGCTCACTTATTTATACATATAATTTTATGTACAGAGAAGTGAATTTTATGCTAATGGTTATGCAACATGGGTTTGAATCTGATAATCTTCGTTTTGTTCTTTTTCCTAATCCATTTATACTGACCTTTGGGACATTACTTAGCTTCTCTAAGGTTCCATTTTGCCAACTTTCAAATGCAGTTAATAAAACTTATCTCTTAGTTTGTAGAGAGGATTTAATTAAATGAGATCTTAGATGTAAAGGCTTAATATTTTGCATCAAATATATAAAGGCATTTCTGTATTCATTGTGAAACTGATAAATGATGGGGCATTGGAAGAGGAAATACTCCTATTTCTCTCCCATGTTCAGGATAAATTCTTAAATTGTAAACACTTTAGTAGATGTAGAACTGAAACATTATTATTATTATTATTATTATTTAGTTGATATTGTAAATTGTGGTTTATATCAGTGGTCAAGTGGGGTTTCTAATTTTGAATCACAGAATTAAACAAATTCAGACTCACAAGAAATGCTGACTGAGAAAGCCCTCCTCATCAGGGCATAGTGCACTGCTATAGAAAGCATGACTTGGAAGAGAGGAGAGAAATGTGTGCTCCCAGTGGGTGAGCATTTCCCTTCTGGGAAAGCACAGAGAGAAGTGTAATTGGGCTACATTTGTCTAGTTTATTTGTAAACTCTTCAATCAAATCAGGTATTTCCCATGAGAGAAGTGAGGGAATGAGAAAAGAAAGGCGAGATATGGTAGTAGAGCTGCATCCACTTAAATGAAAACACTTGGACAGGGAAAGTTCCTCTATAAGGATGACAAAGCCATTAATTTATGCTGGACCTAACAGACACCCATTTAGTGGTAACTAATTTTAATGCCGTACACTTATCTTCCAAAAATAAGTTTTATATTACCATCAAACATTTCCAGATATCCCCAAAAGCCTTAGAGGAAGAACATTAAAACATAAAAATGCCTTCACATATTTAATTTCTTCTAAGCTAAACTCTTCTCACTTTTTCCCACACATACTCTGTCACTCCAAAGTAGTTTCTAGAAATCCATATTTTATGGCCTTTTCTTATATTATTTCTTCAGCCTAAAATGTTCTTTGCTCTTCAGACCCTAAGTTAAATGCTAATTCTTTTTTCCTCTTGTCCACATTATGAGCCTGTGCTTTTACACAGCATTTATTCCATTCTTTAGGATATTAATTATTCAGCAAATCTCCACTATCTACTAGATTTTACATTGCTCTAGGATTCTAAATTCTAAATTCTAAATTCCATATGTACTTCCATTCCCATCCCATCAACCAGATCTCATCACAATATATAGCATATAGGAAATGCTTAATATCTGTTCAATGAACATGAATTAGTTCACCTGTATTTCTATCTCCAGACAATGTATTAAAGTTATTAATCAGGACTGATCCTAGTGCTTGCTATATTATATATTGGTAATTCATCTGGGATTCAAAAATGAAAGATTGGCAACCATTTTGCACTCCAACAAATAGTATCACAATTTTAAAATCAGCTATCTTTGCTTTGTTATGACAATTCCCATGACTTTGACCTATAAAAAGAGTGTTGACACAATTGCAGTTCAGAAAGTCAAAGGGTAGATTTTTATGAATTTGTAGCTCCTTCCCCAGAGAAATGCTGTAGAACTTTTATTAGCTCTATTCCCTCAAGCCTCAGGGAGTTAATAAAATCTAAATTCCCAATTCACTCTATGGAATAATATTATCATAGACTTACAGCCACTATAAATGAGAGCCTAATAATATATTGTATTTAGAAGTTACTTCTAAAAGTAATAGAAACCACCTGGTCATCCACTCCCTCATTCAGTTATGGCAGCCAGATTTATGAGCTTGTAGGCACAAGATTACCTACATCTTGTGAGTAATTAGGGTTGGGGTGGAAGAGGATATGAGGAATCGTACTTTAATTAATAGGCTACTTTGATCAGACACTGCTTCTTTAATCTTTGAAGAATGCTTAAAAGATAGGTAATTGTGAATCCCTCACAGGAACATTCCCTGAATGGGATGATGCAAATATACTCAATTGTCTCTCATCCTTGGCCAAGTCCATGTTTTCAAAAAGAGAGGGCTAAAACTTTTGTCTTCTGTTGGAACAAGTTTAAAATTGATGAATTCATAATGAATTGTGAATTTCTTAGTTTATCAACAATTGCATGCATGTAGCTTTCACTGTCTTTGTTTTGTTCCTTATGCTATAGTACAGACTGAATGACAAAAATATTATTTGTAATTGATTTGGCAGTAAGAAAACCTTTTTGCTTGGTATAAATTTTATGTGGCAAAATCTTATTCTATTTGGTAAAATTTTTGTTATTGTATTGTAAAATTCAGTTATTGTATTGTGGCAGGGCTTTATTGAATTAAACTGTCTGGGCAACCCCCTACAGAAAATGTCTTCCCCACCCAAAATTTAATTCAGATGCCAAGACTGATGATGACACACACACCTCAAGAGGAAATGAAAAGGTTTATTGCTCCCATAATGAGCTTTTCTGGGAGAACAAGGCAAATCTCAAGCAAGTCCAAAGATGGCTTGAGAAACAACTGGCTTGGGGTTTCTATGGTCAGGGATTGCAGCTGGGGTGATGGTTCCTACATGGTTTGACCTTCCTGTCCAGAAAGAAGGAAGAAGCAAGCAGGCTTTCTCATTAGCTTGTCTAGATGTGGGGCAGAAGGTGAAGAGGGAGAGGTGGAGCATTAATGGTATCAACAGTTTAACATTAAAAATGCAGTCAGGCTACAAGAGAGCCCCATCTTACATATCAGGGCATTTTAGATAAAGCTCCAACAGATAACTAGCTCAATATCACAAAATTATTGTCAGAACCAGAACCCATATTAGTAGGTGATTTCAAAGGATTCATCTTTTCCACCATACCCACACTGCCTTTCTCAGAAGAAAGGGACTCAATGACAAATTAAGGAGTTATTTGTCTATTTCCATTTGAAAATATTTCCTAAGACTTGCTCTGATTGGAATGGATCTAATGAGTGATTGCGATGTATATGCATTCCCTGTCATAGAAACAATGTGTAAGTCAGAATCTGTTTTTGGAAAACATGGTCCCCTATGTAATAGGATTTTTTTGAGATATGATGGTAAGACTCTAATAATCTAATTCCTGTTCTTGCCTGATTAAGTTCCACAGTTTTTATCAACTGTGCTGCATGTTGTAACAAGGGGGCAAAACATCTTTGTCAGGTCAATTTCACTTGTTCAGAAACAACAGGGATTCAGCATAGGGTCCACCAGGGTTCCAATGACGACTATTAGTTTACTTGCCTACTTTTCACTCCTGTTGCTTAGGTCCTCCTTCTGGTACTTGTTTGTCTAAAATATTTAGCCCTTATCTCATTCCTGCTCTTTCTTTACTACATAATACAAAATTGAAGCTGGAGCACTGAATGCTTCTAGGTCTCCGCTTTTCTCCCACATGCTGTCACAGATTATAGCATGGTATATCTAGCCTTCATTTTAGATCCTAGTTAGGGCGTCAAAAGAACCACTATAGAGTTTCTCTAGCCTGAAATAGTGTTCATTGGTGCACACGGAGAGAAAACCCACTTCTGAATGCCAGGCTCTCCCCTCCTCAAAGCTAGCCTGACTACTCCTCAGGAGGCTTTCCTATCTGCCCTAAAAAGTCCATAACTCATTTATTTTATTTATTTTTTATTTATTTTTTAATAATAGATGTTTCTTGGTATCTTTTAAATAACTCATTTTTTAAAATTTTCATTTTTTAATTTTTGATATGGTTTGACTGTGTCCCCACCCAAATCTCATCTTGAATTCCCTCATGTTGTGGGAGGGACTTGGAGGGAAGTAATTGAATCATGGGGGCAGGTCTTTCCCATGCTGTTCTCATGATAGTGAGTATGTCTCATAAGATCTGATGGTTATCATAAGGGGGAGTTTGCCTGCACAAGCTCTCTTTGCTTGCTGCCATCCGTGTAAGATGTGACTTGCTCTTCCTTGCCTTCTGCCATTATTGGCTTTCCCAGCCATGTAGAAATGTAAGTCCAGTTAGATCTCTCTCTCTCTTATACATAGCCCTATCTAGGGTATGTCTTTATCAGCAGCGTGAAAACAGGCTAATACAATTTTTTACCAGCACCTATTTTGTTAGTAACCTTTGTCTTTCATGTCATCTGCTAATTGATTTCCTTCTTGACATGTAGACTTTAAAATATTGTTTCATGAGTTTTCAGAGTTCTGAAAAGCTGAACCACTTAGAAAAGTTTTAAGAATCTGAAAAATAACCATTTATAAAATTTCTGTTTTCTAGTATCCCATAACCTGGATTGGTTCTCTCTGATTCACTGTCAACTTACCCAGTAGTGTCTCATAACAAATAAGCACTATTCTTACTGTCTTGCTTTAATTTTAGAAAGTACATTGAGTATGTCCAATTCTACAAATCTCATTTGACAGAAAAACTGAATCCATTTTTAGTCTGTATCAGTGATGGAGAATTTTCCAATTCTCTTTCTGTCCCAGGCCTCTCCTCAATGATAAAATGAATTCTGTTGTTATTATTGGGTTTAGATGCCCCAATGGAATCTGTACTTTCTAATCTTGACCAATGTAGTGGAAGACAGACAACCAAATAAATATTTTTCCACTAAGTAGTGGTTCTTTGAAGGTCCATCTATATGACTCTTAGGAGCTAAGGGCCAAGAATCCGCCCATGTCAAACAGCAGGTTGTTATTTTATTTATCTTTCTAAAAGGCAATTGTTGGTTTAATGGTATCCAAGTAAATTCCATTTTAATCTCCCCAAATTTACCAAAAAGTTGACTTCAGAGCCATGAGTAAATCTACATTTTTCTTTCAAGAGAGGACTTTCTCCCAACCACTATGATTCAAAATATAACACTATAATATAACACTAGGGTTTCTGTAGTATGATTGGTCCCACACCAGGTTACTTAAGGGTGTATATCTGCTGCTTGAACCCTAAAGACCTCAGCAGGGCCATGGTGCCCAGCTGAGGAGATGACCCTTAGAACCCAAACATCCCAGAGTGTCTGAGAACCTACCAAGAAAAACAGTCCCATCACATACACACAGTTGGCGAACAGCCAGATAATTAGCTTAAAAGCAACTTTGAGATGGGAGGCAGTGCCCACCTCTAAAGCTATCCTGCTGCCATCCAAGAGTGCCTTGTATGTAAGTCTCTTGGCTCCCTCCTAGTTTGAGGGATAGTTTTTCCTTATGATTCTCAGTTTTTCCCTTTACATATTTGTGTTTATATCTGCACATTAATTTGAGGTATTTCTATAGCAAATAACATGGACAGCAGAAACTGTTTGCCTAGTCGATGAATTTGTAATATAACCTAGTACCAGGACCCTTGAATCCTGGCAGGTCCTGAAGGGACTTAAGTCCCTTGTATCTTAAAAGCCACATCTCTATAAGTGAGGCAGTCTGCCTAGTAAAGAACACAGAATTTGTAACATCTCTAGATTCTAATTCTGGTCCTGACATTTGTAAACTATATGATATTGGACATGTTATTTTACCTTTATTAAAGTCAGTTTCATCATCTATGAAAAGGGAGTAACATTTTCTACCTCATCAAGATAATATAAACATTTGAGTGAATAGGAATCCCTCATTTATAGTGACACCAATAACCTGTAGCTATTATTAGTAAAAGTAAAATATTTGGCCTCATGGTCCATCATTGGAAGACAATACTCTCTTCCCTTCAGTTTTTTTTTTTTTTTCTATAGAAAGAAGCTGGTAAAATACCCATACGTGTTCTGTTCAAGAGTTGCATGTTAATGACACTGATTCTCAGCTGGCATTTAACAAACTATTGCTAAAATTTAGCAATAATTTTAACATCCCTAGTTGATGCCCCTATTCTTTCCTTCTTTTGTAGTGTCTGAACACCTCAATCTTTATAGTCTCTTAATTAAAAGTATAATCACTTTTTAAATTGTGTGTGCTCTCAACTTTCCTTTCTTCTAGCTGAATGTATTTCTATGCCTTTACTTACGGTTGGCTACTATTCGTTGACCTTTCTAGGCTGTATATCTCCCCTAGGTTCTTTGAGCTCATCTGCTTTCAGGATCAGGCTCCATCAGTTCAGTGTCTCTTTCCACTGCACTTCGCCTCGTTTCCTTTTCACTAATTTCTTGTTAGTTTACTAGCTTGTACAACTCTATACTAAGAATTGTGATGTTCATTTTACCCCTTATCCTAATGTCCCATTATCTATCTCTTTTATCTTCATTCAGCCATGAGTGTGCACCGTTCAGAAATACTTCATGAAAAAAATTGAGTGAAAAATAGTTCTATATGAAATAAAGTTTCAATATTATTGAATCCAAATTTCCTCTACTAAAGACAGAAAAAATGTTATTTTAAGTTAAAATACATTTTAAAATATATATATGTATATTTTATACACATATATAAATATATATAACAATATTTTTAAAAATATTAATACTGATCCAAAACAAATACAAAAAACAAACATTTTTTTAAAAAATTAAGGGTAATTAAGTTTGCTTTCTATGCATTACCTCTTCTTTACTTCTTTAGCTGAACTAAAAAATAATAATAATTAAAGCAATTGTGTTGCCAAAAGTTGTTGAGAATGTGAATGTGGTTAAAAGATTTGAGGAGTAGAAATTGAGGGAACATTATTCCTTGGAAAACAGTAGTGATTCATTCAATCTGTGTAAAGGGATATTCTAACCAAAGTATTTCATTTTGTGCTTTATATTTTACAGTGAAAAGAGTAGATGAGAATCTGCTTGAATACCAAACATTTCTTGTTATGCAACTGTTTCCATTTTCAACTGCCCTCCACATATAAATGTTTAAGAAAAGTAGATTTTACCTGAAGTTTAGATCTCATCTTCCTTTTTTAATTTCAATTTGGACCTCTAAGTGTATAGGCTTATTATTGATTGTGAGTACCTTAGATGATGACAATGATGATTATCATCGTGGTCATATTTATAACATTAAAGGCTCCTTTCATATTCGAGGTTACCTTTCAATGTCATGAAATGAAATCAAAAGCTATGTCTGTAGAAGATGAACATAATAATGTGACTACTGTATGCACCTCCGAAGTTTCACTCTAATAAAGTATAGGCCTGTTCCACCTGACTTAGAGATTATAGAAATAAATTTGAATGATAGTAATAATCCAGGATCTATGTGGGAAAAAATGATATATCTTGTCTTTACTGCAAAAAGAAAAGATTCAATTAGCTAAAGTTATTTAAAACTCATTTATCATCTCAGTCATTAGAATAGTTCTGAAAACATCCATTAAATACCTCAAGGACCAGGAAATTCATTATACATGGGTACCAATTCAGAATACAATATGCTAAACACCTGCTATCTTGTTGTCAACAATAAATGATTACAAACTACTATGCTAACATTTAGAACCTGTTAAAATAGGCCAATGTGAATACAAGTAAAACAATGTCAGTAAGAGTAACATTGATTTAAAAAGATGCTAATATTTTACTTTGGAGTGACATTAGCTACTGAAAGTATATACACAAATCAAAACTGTTTAAAATAATTTTTTATATGATCTTAGGAGAATATCAAGCTGAAAAATAGTAATTTTATCTTAGATTTCACATGTGAAACATGTAGAGTTAATGTGCATGCATAATTTGTGTATAACATCTAATTATGAATATAGAAGTAGAGAATAACTCATACTTCTTTGGGACAATAAATAAAATAATATTTATCAGAACTCTAGCTACTGAAGTATTATTTGAAGGAGTTTTAAAATCATTGTTGTGTGAGAGAAATATATGATCTTTTTGAGTTTTTTTTAATAGTCTGCGCAAGTACAGTTGAAAAAGTAATCATAAGTATTTCGGTATTGCAAGGACTCAGTAGCTGGGCTACCTAATTAAAAATAAATTCACTTATTTTGTTTTAACCTTTTAATGAAAATTATTTTCTCATAAAAGAATCAAAGTGTGTTTAGTACTTCCCTGGATTTTTAAAGAGGTAATGAGCAGTAAATTCAGCAATTATTCATACATATTACTAAATGTCATTCGTTGAAGAGCAGCAAACTATGAAGGAAAGATATCATCTAATATAGGGAGAGATTTTGGTCTGATTTCATACTCCATGAGTTCTTATTCTTCAATGAAATGCTTGAATAATTTTATGCACAGCTTTGCAAATAAAGGTAGAAAATTGTTGAAGTCTGTTTGACTTTGGGCTTAATTGAAATGCCTCTTCCACAATCGTGTGCTAATTCAACCAGCAAACTTGATGTGTTTTTAAATGATACAAAGCTAGATAGTATATCACATTTTGCAAATGATACATCCTGATGTTAAGAAAAATCTGTGTTGCTCTTACCAATCCACTGACTTGAGTTTCTGTAAATCTCTTTTATCTGCACCAATAATTACCGTACTTCAGCAAGGCAGTTTTAATTAAATGTCATCCTTTAAAATCAAGAAACACTTACAAGGTCAAGTAGGTCTAGGATAAAACTAAAGTGTGCTCTCAAATCATGGATTACTTGATATTCTGCTATAAAGAAAAATTGTAAATGGGGCATACATAATTCTCCTCATACAATTTTAATGAGATTTTGACCAGTTCAGAATTGTTTTCTCTGTATAATTTTGCAATTGTTCATTGAAGGATAATGCTTTCTTACATTAGAATATGAAAAATACTTCTATGGGAAAGCATTTCATGCAGTGTTATGTTTTATATATTTTATGAAAATAATTTCATAAGTATAAACACTTTTTGCAAAAAGAAGTGAAAGAACTACCCTGTTTACAATTCTTTAGCTGTATTGTAGAAGTTCAAAGATAATGCTGTTAACTTTTTCATTGTATTCATGTGTGTGTATAATTAAATACATAAAGTATATAATATATGTTGTACTATTTCTAAGCCAGTAAGTGATGAACTAGATTATATATTGATTTCAATTGTTTGAGAAAAAAATATTCAGCCTCTAAATACTAGCTTTTTATATCATAAACCACACTTCCATTTTGTATACAATTACTTTTTTTAGTATCAACTACATATATACTGAGGAGAAGGCAAAAAGAAGTAAGCAAATAATTATCAGGAATAGTAAAAAAAAAACTTCACGTAGGACTTGAAGTTTTAAGAAACTGTAATAATAATATTTATTTATTATGTTAATGCAAAAGCTACCTTATATGATAAACGGACAAAGTGAAAAAAAGAAACTAAACCTGCCCCAGATTATGCAACTTGTTGGTGGCAACACTAACATTTGAACCCAATGCTAAAAGGGTTCTAGAGTGTATAATCTTATGTTTTAGGCTCTTCAGTCTCTGACAGGTGAAATTTTACACTTTGGACGAGAGAGGATTTGAAAGAAAGTCCAGTAAAACGGGAATATCGGAGCCAAGACTGAGGAATATAATAGCATTGTGTGTTTGGGCAGACAAAACTTTCTCTTATATGCAGTCGTGTCTAGTTCCCCTGCTTCATCTCAAGTTTTGCATGAAGAAACATGAAGTGCTTATGTGCATACCTTCTCATCTCTATCTCTGCATGTGCTATCACATCTATTTGGAAGCCCCTCCCAAAGCTTCCAAATGGGAAAGAGCTTCCTGTTTCCTTTGAAATTCAACTCAATGACCACCCCAATTTTAAGTCTATCTTCCATTTCTCCTCCATCCTTTTATAGTCCCCTAGTATAGTATGTTATTGAATTTTACAGTTTTTTACTTATCTTTTTATGTATCAGTAGTGTCTCACACAGCTACTACTATAGGGCAAATAATTAAAATTCTGTTGAAATAAATTGAACTTGCACGTGGATCCTGTGTTTTGATGGTTTTCCTCTCAACCTTTTATGCTATTCCTGATACATATAAGAAATTCAACCTTCTAGTGAATGAATTGATGAGTTAATAGGCTATACAATATTACATACCTGACATGTGCCCATGACTTTGCATCTGCTAGGCCTGAGCTTAAATACTATTTCTGCCATTTAGTTGTCAGGCAATTAGTCCAGATGTTCAGTCTTCTTGAACCTTCATTTCTTCATCTATAGACCTGGGAATATGTACTCAGGAGGCCAAGAATGGAGGATCATTTGAGTCCAGTAATTCAAGGCCAGCCTGAACAACATGGCAAGATCCCATCTACAACAACTACAAACAAACAAGCAAACAAAAGACAAGCAAACATAAAAACTACACACTACCTTCCCATGAGATGACCACCAATACAGAGTGAAATAATATATATAACAAGATCCGACTAACTCAAAGGATAGTCAATGTTCTATTGAACAATGTTCTACTGAACATGGTAGTTATTGTAATTGGTGTTAATGTTCTTGTTATTATCATAAATATTCTTATGTTTATTCCTTAAACATATTTCAACCTGACCCTTCAACAATATTTTAAATAGGATATTGAATTAGAATATTTATAAACTAATGAATACAGATAAAATAGGAGATGTAGAGTTGCAAGTTTTGAGTGCTTCAAAGGAAAAAAAAAGGACATTTTGAAAAACATAAAATTTTTAAAGGGGAGTGCAGAAAATTATATGTTGACCAAATTTTGACAAGTTTCATATGGCTACCAGGCTGCCTATTGATATTCATTTTATAGAGACTACTGAATTGTTCCACAGTTCTGGAAAAAAGCCATTGAAATTTCCATATACTTATGAATACTGCCTTTGAGATACTGGGGGACTTCCTAAAGAGACATAAAATAGGGGACTAAAATCATTGAACCATTTACAGACTGAACATGAGTTATATTAGTGCAAAGTAAGGCATTCTTATAAATGTTAAAGACTTTAAAACAGTTTTAATAATATCTCAAGGCTGCTCATATCTATTCTAGCCATGTAAAACTCCAAATTCAGGACTTTCTTAAGTCAAAGCAATCAATAATATGCTTTAGTTAATCACAGGAGAACTACTAAATAATGTTACTAGAACTGAAAATCAATTCAAATTCAACCTTTTGTGAAACTTCAACACAATTCAGGTCAGTGTTTTGGGCTACTTCTCTAGTTGCATTTAGTATCATTTGTTCAGGGATATCTTATAGTAAGTTGAAGGTCTGTTTCTCAAAGTGCAAAACTTGCATTGCTTTAATAAACTCAGCCAATTCTCATTTTGGAAAACAAGTATTTGGTAAAATCAAAGTGTTTTGTACATCGGCTTTAAAAAAAATTGTGCATTGTTGATTATATTTGCACATTCAAAAATAGTATTGCTCATGCTCAAAATATTCAAATTCACAAAGCAAAGTAAAACTGCATATTCATTTTCTTGACTTTTACAATTAGATATATTTTAAAATATTGATAACTACGCATAAGGACATTTTTGAAAACCCATTTAAAATCCACAAATATACTTGAATTTGATTCAGCATCTGATCATATTTGACTCAAATATGATTGAAATTTTTTTACATTTGGAATTTTTACGTCTAAGGAGTATTTTTATTACGTTTTCTTTGGTAAGAAACTCTTCCCTTCTTGTTTAGAGAACACAGGTAGTGATTTTCCTAATCATATGTCTGAAATCTCTGCTGTATATTTTCCCAGTTTTTCTCCAAAAATTACTTTGCCACTGTATAGTATATATTTTTGATAAATTATTATGAAAAAATTCTACTATTGGCTGTTTGATTCACTAATTCATTTATTCATTCTAACCTCTATTAAGATTTTACAATGTGCAAATCAGATTTTCCACTCATTAGTAATATATTATTTTTACAAAGAACAATTGCTTTGTAAAATTAATATAGCAGGGATTTATTATATAAGAACTGCATTAAAAAGTATAGTGAAGGGTGGGCGTGGTGGCTCATGCCTGTAATCCCAGCACTTTGGGAGGCCGAGGCGCGCGAATCACGAGGCCAGGAGATCAAGACCATCCTGGCTAACACGGTGAAACCCCATCTCTGCTAAAAATACAAAAAATCAGCTGGGCATGGTGGTGGGCGTCTGTAGTCCCAGCTACTTGGGAGGCTGAGACAGGAGAATGGTGTGAACCCAGGAGGGGGAGTTTGCAGTGAGCCAAGATTGCGCCACTGCACTCCAGCCTGGGCAACAGAGCGAGACTCTGTCTCAACAACAACAACAAAAACAAAAACAAAAACAAAAAACTAGAAATTCTTGGAAGAAATAATTTTAGTCACAAGAGCTACAATTTCATAAAAACAGAGCCCAAAAGATAACTGTGGTACCATAGATAGAGCCAGAGGGATGGAACTCTAGACAATAGGAACGACATCACGACATCAGCCAAAGCGGAGATCTAGGAGAATGCAAAGCACATTTGAGGAACATTATAAAGACAAGAGTCTTCACTCATGGGAGAAGTGTGAGACTAATGCTCAAGATTATTAACAACGTATAGCAATAAAGCACATTTTAATTGAGGTATGTACATTGTTTTTTAGACATACTAATGCACACAATAAACAACAGTATAGTGTAAACATAACTTTTATATGCTCTAGGAAATCACAAAATCTCTGACTCATTGTTTTGTGATATTCATTTTACAGTAGTGATGTGGATCCAGATCTGCAATATCACTGAGGAATTCCTGTATTGAATTTCATAGTTTTATGAGCATGAATATGATAAAATAATAGTTAGTTTAGAGAAAGGAAATCTGGAAGTGGTATGGACAAGGGACAATGGGTCAGTGGAGGAGCATTCTAGGAGCCTTGGCTGCCGTCTTCCTGGCTCCTATCCAGAAATGAATCGATACCGTACATGCACAACCAAGGACCTGGCCAGTTTTGGGGGTTGACAGCAGTCAGAATAAAAATGACAAAAGATAATGACAGAGATAGTGAAAAGAATACATCAGAATGACTTAGACATTGAAAGAATTTAAACAAGTAAAATAGTCAAGGCCAGGGAAATCTCTGCTAAAAATTGCTTAAGAAATACGAACAGGCCGGGTGCGGTGGCTTAAGCCTGTAATCCCAGCACTTTGGGAGGCCGAGACGGGTGGATCACGAGGTCAGGAGATCGAGACCATCCTAGTCTACACGGTGAAACCCCGTCTCTACTAAAAAATACAAAAAACTAGCCGGGCGAGATGGCGGGCGCCTGTAGTCCCAGCTACTCGGGAGGCTGAGGCAGGAGAATGGCGTAAACCTGGGAGGTGGAGCTTGCAGTGAGCCGAGATGGCGCCACTGCACTCCAGCCTGGGCGACAGAGCGAGACTCCGTCTCAAAAAAAAAAAAAAAAAAGAAATACTAACAAATATGTTGCCTTTCTGAAAAGTATGTTTTCTATTCAAGTTTTTTTGGATATAAACCTGATGCAGGCATAGAGAATGAGACTAAATATATAGCTTGTTTATTCTTTTTTTTTTGCCTTCTTATATTGTGGATTGAAACTGGTCACAAATTCTTTATACTCAACCCCTTGTGATACAGCCTATTTTTCCTTGCCTTGAATCTGGGTTGACTTAGGACTATTTTGATCAATGGAGTATGGCCAAAGTAAAGCTATACAGATCTAGACCTAAAATTCAAAGAGACTGATAGCCTTTGCCATGGTTTCTTGGATCCCTGAGCCATCCTATAAAAAGTTCAACTAGCCTACTGGAGAGGCCTTGAGTCTACATGGAGATGGAAGGAGCCCAGTTTAGCCCAATCCAGTTATCAGATGAATATCATTAACTGTATCATAAGAATCACCCAGCTGAGTTTTGTGTAAATTCCTGACCAACAAAATTGCAGTTGTTGCTTTAAGCTACTAAGTGTTATAGAAATTGTTATGCAGAAACAGATGCCTGGAATAATCTACTTCCCAATACTTCTTACATAAGAGATTATCCTACTTTCCATAACTTCATGAAGAATGAGTTCATGGATTCATTTATTGAACAATAAATATTAGTATGAACTGAGACACTGTATATGAAGCATTGTAATAGATACTCAGAAGATGCAAATGAAAAAGATACAGCCTCTGCGCTCTAGAGGTCACAATCCTGTACAAAAGTAAGAGAGATTAATAAAAAAAAAATCCTGTACAAAAGTAAAAGAGATTAATAAAATGAACCAATAGGATACTTTTTACTATATCAGAAGTTTTCAGGGATTAGCCGTGTGTAAAGGGGAAATAGGAGAAATGTAAGAAAAATTAAAAGGAAGAAAAATAAATTGATCTAGTGATTTTTAAAAAGCTCATTGTTTAAATAAGCATGCAAATCATAAATAAGACTTTCAAAAGGAAACTTCCATATACATTTAAGTTCATAAGCAAATGAAAATTTTCAGTCCTGTAGATAAAATAAAACAATAATTTAGAATTTAAAGTACGAGAATCTTCCACAAATTCTGGTGGTCACTCAATATCACTTTGGATATTTCATTTTTTGGTTTTATATCAATTACTCTAGAAGAAAGACGTTTTTATGTTGAGAGAATCTTTATTCTTAGTTTAATTTTTTGATGACCAAAAGGAAGAAAATGTTTGCTATACAGGTAATGGCTATCTTACATAATTTGGTACTAATAGTCTTCCTTCTTCATGTTATGTTTTGGAGCAGCAGACAGGTGGTGAAATAAGCCTTCTGCTTTATTTTTGATTTTTTACTAAATCTAAATCTCCTCATTAATATTCCTTGTTCACTTATTAGTCAACCATAGTTCCTTCCTACATATTGGCAGAAAGAGTTTCTATTAGCATTCACCTCAGTTTCCCTTCTCCATTTTGCTTATTTTCCAAAAGATGGTCCCATTTCCACGCTCCGTTCTTCCCCCGTAGAGAGACCAATTATGCCAGTTCTGAAAAGCTAAAGCACCAAGAGCCTGACAAGGGGCTTATTTTTGAGTAGACTTTCTAAGATAATTGGTCTTTGGGCACAAATGGCCAGTAGCTGCCATTTAGACCTCATCTCTTTTTTTCTGACCTTTTTCACTGTTAATCTAACCAAGATATAGCCAATGCTGAGCAACAGATATTACAATTTACTGAAGGCCACCTCCCTCCTGCCAAGACTCACAAGGCAAGGGTATCAGGAAATGGGGCCTGTTGGGAGGTAATTAGGTCATAAGGGTACAGCCCTCAAGAATGCGATTAGTGCTCTTATAAAAGAGATCCCAGAGAGTTGCCAGTCCTTTCCACAGGCTGTGAGGATGCAGCAAAAAGATTGCCTTTTAGGAATTAGGAAACAATCCCTCACCAGATACCACACCTATCGGTGCCTTGATCTTGAACTTCTCAGCCCCTAGAACTGTTAGAAATGGATTTCTGTTGTTTATAAGCCACTTAGTCTATGACATTTTATTATAGCCAACTTAATGAACTAAGACATCATAACACTGTGTAGGCAAGTAGATCGGCAGGGAACAGCTATATGGACAAATGAGAAAGCACACAAGAGCTCTAATCACATGTCCAAGCATATTTGTCTTTGCTTAACCAAATTTATGTCACAATTGGCTAGCTTAAATAAACTTGAAAAATGCAATAAAAAGGACAAAAAAGACCTTTCAGAAACTGGCCACTAAGCCCTCCCTTTTTAGGAGGTATATATTGTTATCAAGCAGTAAGATACATTCCTCACACTTTTGTCACCAGTTTTTTTTTTCTGTATATTCAGATATCCTATCATTAAATTATGACTGACTACCTCACAGTAAAACGATAAGTACCATATTTGCCTCTTGGATTTTATTTAGTTCAAATGCACTGTTCTTTCTAGGTTTTGTTCAAAGTGAATGTCAGAGTTAAGTGTAACTTTTAGTTTTGATCTACCTTACTAAAGTTTTATAATGCTTTCTTTTCCATCCTGTGTTAAATCTCAGGATTGTGTTAAGTAGAGAAGCCCCATAAAAGCACCCTGTAAGTAAATGGAAAATAAGATAAAATAACAAAAATACAGAAGTTTGACTTGCACTTACCACTATTAAGGTAAGCAAATAACTGCATCAACCCCTAAGCCACTCAGTTATATTTTTTGCCCTAAATGGCTTCTAGCAGTGAAATCAACATTTCAAGCATAGTTTTCAGCAGTATTGTCAGACATTTCTCAGGGTCTGAACTCTACACCATGGATGGAAGGTAAGTCTGGTAGGAAACGTTTTTTTCTTTCTTTCTGCTAATGAAGGCATTTTCAAGCAAAGATTTAACATGATTTTCTAGATGGTAAAATTCTAATGTGTTTCTCTGCTTTTAAATTAAGGTAGTAATTTGGCAGTCACAAAGTAATCTTGGCCATGTATCTAAAAACATAAAACCAAAACACTTGTAGCTGCCAGGTGTCTAATTTTCTGCTTGTCACACTCATGTGTATGAACTGAGAAGGCAGGCTGTTTTGTATAACCTCTGAAAGCCCAATTCGCATGTCAGCTAAAATAAAATTTTACATGGCCCACTCAGCCTTCTGAACTTCTAGCTGCTGTCATATTATATTAATAAAAAAAAAGCACCCTTACCCAGAAGGATATGAACTTTCTCAATTTTTAACTGGGGAATGCAAATCATTTGAAAGTAGAGCTTTCCTTATAGGTTTTATCTGTCAATTAATGGTTCAGGTGACTAGTGTAATAATGATTTCATATAATCATTCATGTAACAATTAATAAAATGTACTTATTTTTCCACCAGTTCAGTTAGTAATTTGACTAAATCCCTAGCTGAATAGATCAAAATAGTGATCATACTGTGTGTAAATAGCCAGCATGCTCTCTGTCATCTCTGAAGGGAAATGATTTGATTTAAAGGGCACACTGTCTGCCTCCCATTCCAACCTAACAGACACACTGACAAAACAGCTGGCAGAAACTAAGGCCAGGTCCCCTGCTGGGAATTCTATATATGTTACCTTGTTAAATGCTCATTATAAGCCTGTGAAGTAATGTTAAAGAAAAACAAATATTTATGACACTTGTTAAAGAGGATACAGAGGACTTCTATCTCAGTAGATATGGGGACCACTGCAATAGAGTCTTTAGGTAGAGGAGACAGATTGTGATCAATTTTGACTCCAACAAGAACAAGTGGGGATTTACAGCTAAGGAGCAGGTTTGGTTGAGGGGGGGTCACAGGATGAATATTTACTAAGAGAAAATGTCAGAGTTAAGGGGGATTCTTTCTAGGCCAACTAAACAGAATTCTTGCTGAAGGGAAGCCAGGGTGAGAAGATACTGAGTCTGGATGATGAGGAATTTGATCAAGTATAGAAGGTGGTCAGATACAAAGAAAGGAAAATTTTTTTTTTTTTTTCTAACTTGACTAAGTAGGATTCTTGTTCAAACTGAATTCTACAAGAACAGTAATGAAAGACCAAGGTCAGGCCTAGTCCAAGAGAGGGTTCAGAGAAGCTAACGTTAGGTCAAAGGCTGTGCTCAGGCCTATAATCCCAGCACTTTGGGAGGAGGAAGGTCGGAGAATCCCTTGAGGAGGCCTTGAGTTTGAGATCCTGGTCTACAAAAAGTTTAAAAATTAGCTGGGCATGGTGGCACACACTTATAGTCCTAGCTACTCAGGAGACTGACATGAGATTGCTTGAGCCCAGGAGTTTGAGGTTACAATGAACTGTGATCACACCACTGCACTGTAGCCTGGGCAATAGAGCGAGACTCAGTCTCTAAAAACAATTTTTTTAAAAAAGTTAGCTCAAGGAGAGACAATCTTTGTCAGCAGATATTTTAAAATTTAATAACATAGAAAAGGAACGTGATGCTCTTTAAAATAGCGTGTTTACAACTATTAATTGATTTAATTCAATTTCCAAGCCTCTTTTCTTCAGCATTATCATGATTTGTTAACCTGAGAATAGGATGAAGCTTTCATATTATTTAAAGAAGAATGCTGAAAGTTTCTAACAAAAAAGAGATATAAAATATAAAAATCACTAAGCAAACAATTCATTTTGAGTAAGTAATTTTAAAATCGAGCAAATGATAATCCCAAGGCCATAAAAGTACAAGGATATTTTATTCATCAGGCAAGAGGAAAGAAAGCAAATCAAAAAGTAGCTGCTTATTATCACATCAATTCTACTAAAAGTTTGAGCAGACCCTGATTTACTAACATTTGCAGAGCTCTGAACAAAGAAGGACAAATCAGATTAATAATTAATTCACATTTGAGAAAAATCATTAGGCTGCGGAGCTGTTCCTATGAATTGCAGATCCCATCTGACATTCACCATATTATTGCTCATACCAATGTAGATATGGGTAAATTAGCTGTGAGTTGCTGAAAACAGGTTAGCTGAAATAAAGATCAATGCTGTTATTATAAAGACAAAACTAGCACACAAAAATGCTTTCCTCCCACTGTCTAACATCATCCATATTGATGTTTTCTGTCAATACATAATAATACACTGTCACACTTGATGGGACAGGAGGAACAGATTACATAGAAATTGCACTGGAATATGTTTTTATACATTGTTTCTCTGGAACAGTATAATCAAAATGATTATTGATTCAGGAACTTTGACTGCTTGTCCCAACATGATGCATGAGGTATGGCAGGAGAAGTTACATATTTTTATTCATTTTACAGTTGTGTTTAAAAGTGTTGGTTTAAAGAAAAAAAAAATTGTAACTTACTCTTTACCTTCTTACCTTGCTTCCATTTGCACAGGGCAAAACCCATGGAGCGGTTCATGATTTTTCATGCTGTCTCTGCAAATACATTTATCTCCGCAATAGTTCCAAATGAGCTTTTCTTCACCAATTTTTTTACCACCTTAGATAGTGTTGCCATCATTTTTCACCGGCTTCCAGGTTGCTGTAGTATTCTCCTTCCTCGTTTTCATGTGGTCCAAGTGGAGTCAGTTGATACTACTCTTCTGATCAAAATTTGCTGTGGTTTCCCTATCACTGAATAAAACCAAGGTCTCCTAAGACTCACAGTTGCTCCTAAAGCTCAATGCTTCCTTACCCTTTGGATCTCTCATGACCCAATCTGCCCTGTTCCCTTTATGACCCCATCTCCTGCTACTCTCCCTGATTCCTGGCACTGCTTAACAGCCACAAAGTCCAATTTGTTGTTGTCAGAACCTGCAGGAGACACATCGACTTTCAACCTTTTTATTTGTACCTTCCACCACCTAAATGGGTCACTTTCTCAGTGAGTCTTTCTTTGATACCACCCTATTCATAACTGCACCCGAATTCCTTTTTTCTCTTTTGTGCTATGTAATTCCTTTGAAATTATCATTAAAAATATACTGCACAGTTTACATATATTTTCTTCTTCATGAATCATTTAAATATAAGCTTTATCAAGGCACTGATTTTTTGTGGATGTAGTGTTGACAGTATTTTTTTTTTTTTTTTTTTCACTATTGGTATCTGGAATAGTTCTTTAACTCGGCATCTGGAATAGTTCTTGGCACATGGTAGGTTTCCAATAAAATATTTCCTCAATGAATAAATGAATTATTCAATCAAGGAAAACACACTTCAGAGTCCTAATAATTTAAAATACTAAATATCTTCCAAAAGTAGGGGTTTATAGACAAAAATTCTAATTTTTATTTTATCAAAGCAGTAAACTCCATTTTGTATTAGCCATTAAACAAATAACTACTGGGATGAATATTTTACTAATTTTTTTCATTTATCAAAGCAGATCGCTGTTAATAGACGTCACTGAAATGGTTAAGGGCTTCATTATTCTGAATTGTTTGTTCACAGATTTCTTCACCATTTAACATAACTGAATGGAAATATAAAGGGTCTAAAACTTACTGCTAAAAGTCTGAGAGCTATATCCAATTGAAAATCAATGTGAAGGTCAGGCGCGGTGGCTTACGCCAACACTTAATCCCAACACATTGGAAGGCCGAGGCGGGCGGATCACAAGGTCAGGAGATCAAGACCATCCTGGCTAACACGGTGAAACCCCGTCTCTACCAAAAATATAAAAAATTAGCCGAGCCGGGTGGCGGGCGCCTGTACTCCCAGCTACTCAGGAGGCTGAGGCAGGAGAATGGCGAATGGCGTGAACCCGGGAGGCGGAGCTTGCAGTCAGTGAGCGGAGACTGCGTCACTAAAGGAAGGAAGGAAGGAAGGAAGGAAAAATCAATGTGAAATACAGAGAAAATATTTTTAACATTACATGGGTAAACATTTGGAATAATTCAATGTATACACAGATCTTTAGAAGCAAGTATATAAGTAAGATGAAGTAGCCCTGGTCTTAATCCATTTGTCTGATTTATAGACGATAGCACCTCCCCAATTTAGATTGCTTCGTTCTTCCCCAAAGATATGCTTTAGGAGTAGCCTGGCATTATGACTCCTAGATAATTTAACAATAATAATTATTTTCTTAGAGGTGAAAAAGATTATAGAGTTAGTCGAGTCAAAATCAATCAAAATACAAGTAGAGGAAAACAGGCCGAAAATCTTGTGCTCAGGATTAATGGATGACCCAGAATAAAAGCCATGTCATCTGATTTGAGTCTTTCTGTTTTGATTATACTTGTATATTAGCATTAACTATATTACTTTATTCAATATAATATAAACATGAGAAAATGAGATATAAGACTTTTTGTTCTTTTAAAAATAAGTACCTCAGCCTATAATCCCAGCACTTTGGGAGGCTGAGGCAGACGGATCACAAGGTCAAGAGATCGAGACCATCCTGGTCACCATAGTGAAACTCCGTCTCTACTAAAAGTACAAAAATTAGCTGGGTGTGGTGGCTCGCGCCTGCAGTTTCAGCTACTAGGGAGGCTGAGGCAGGAGAATTGCTTGAACCCGGGAGGTGGAGGTTGCAGTGAGCCTAGATCGCGCCACTGTACTCCAGGCTGGTGACAGAGCTAGACTCCGTCTCAAAAAAAAAAACAAAAATAAATTTAAAAAAAAAAAACCTTAGATTACAAAATAAATGTTGTACATTGCTACAATTTTAGAAATTGGAAAGGCACAAATAATAGATTTACCTACAGCCCCACAACCCATGTGTAATGTACTCTTCTCATTTAATATATTTAACGTTCTTTATTTTATCCATTGAGATGATGCACATAGTATTTGTTCATCCTTTCAATGTAATAATATATTTTAAATTGTATATTGTAAGTTGTTTTCTATTATAATTTTATAGTATCACACAAAAAAAAACATGTGATATATACCTTTGATGTTTTCAATATGTATTCTCAGTTTTGAAGGTATTTTGATTCCAAACTTACAGTGATTCAAATAAATCATTACAATTGGAAGCATTACCAACTCCATACCTATGATGACAACCTCATTGCTAGACATATAGAAGTTACCTGACAAAATGTTCATTGAATAAATCAATAGTTTTCGCTTCACTGAATGAGGATTCATTACAATTACATTATTGCAGACTTTAATTAGCTAATAGAATTAATGATCTAAATATGTACATAAAGAAATACAATTGAAGTTAATTGTCAACTGGATGTTCTTCGTTTTTATACTAATTTATATTTAATGATGGAGATCATAATGTTTGGGCACATTTTCTTTTATTAGTTCTTCAATTTTGTCTTTCTCATATGGCAGAATGGGTTTTTGCAAGTTACTTTCTTAATGACTTCCAACTAATTCCTTAACAATAGCTATATTTAAGTGATTGAAATATGAAATGAGCATGTTGAAGCATAGCCACTTGTTTCACTGCAGATGTTTTAAGAGTTCCAATCATAGATAATTACTATAATTAATGGAATTTTTTGATGCAACAATGACTTTTTTTCACAGTTTTTACATGTTATTTTATCTCTGGTTTTCTTTCTATAGAAGCCTGGAATTTAAGTGTATTATAAGTTTTAGTCAAATGGGCTTTTTTTTGCTTTCAATCAAAATACAGCAAGTGTCCAGATGGTTGGGCTAAAGAAAAGTCTCTATGAATGTTCCATTTATGTTCCTAACTAGTAGATTTAACAAAAATTCAACAGCCAAGCTTTCTGGATTGTGATATTAACATATTTTCTTTCTTGAAAATAAATTCACCAGAACCAATATCAAGCTGTTTCTACTTTAGGATGCAAAACACACTGTATTTTCTAAAATATACTATTAAAAATTACATTAAAAAGAACATACATTAAAATATTAACAATTATTCTATATGATGTAATTATAGCTTTTTTGTTTTTACTTTTGCTTTATTTTCAATTTATTCCTTAAATAAGTATGTGACTTATACATGTACTCTATTTAATGTTTTTATTTGTGTTCATTTTCTTTATGTGCCTCTCAATTTAGTTTCCAACTCTTTTAGAAATATTTAAAAAAATCATCAATTGATTTTATTAGGCCAGGTGCTAAATAATAGCTTTATTATTAATGCAATTACATTTATTCATCATAAAATATTTACATTATGGATATTATTATAATGTTCAAATAGTGAGCCTGTATTTTCTTTTCTGATTCTTCTGATTCCAAAGCCTATGTTCTTTTGAATTTGACAAAACAACTTCCCAGGAGCTGTTCAAAAGTGATTTTTTATGATAGCCATGGAGGGTATATTTTGAATGATCCCAAGCAGAATTACTCCTACTCTGTGTGTTGTTGCTGTGAATGGTCTGATATTTTATCTTACCTACAAGCTAACAAATTAGTCTGTCACATTTTCATAGATGCTAGTAGAAGACAAAAGACTCCTAGGTGAGAGACAAAGGTCTGTATCACTTACTGCACAAAAGGCGGCATACACGCTGGCGTATTTGCTTGACTTCCTCTCACCTCACCTGAATGACATGGATGGACAGAGATGGATACCTGCTGCACATGCTGTCAGGCAGCCCTGGGCTTAGAGAACTAGAATCTTCATAATGGTCAACAAGCATGCTTTCCTTTCGTTCCAGTGGGGAACACTATCTTCGTCTTCCAAAGCTGTTATACTTACAAACAACATTGGAAAGATAGTCCTTAACAAAGAGCAATTAGTGCCTGACTTGCTAGATGCACTGAAAAGATAAAAACAAACATGGAAAATTGTCTCTTGATAATATCCATCCTTAGTTTTGACACTTATTTAAGTTTTGATGAAGTTTTCCATGATTATATCAATCTGTTGACCACTCTAATCTGACCAACAGAAGCTGGGACCATAACTGTTCATTTTTTCTCATACAGTAACTAAGTTTAAAACAAATAAGACTAGAATCAGCAAGATAAGGTTAATCTGCAGCATTGATCTCAGCCATGGCCTCGGGACCCAGCATAAGCCCGCTAATCAAATATCATAATCCATCAAGGTCTTCCTGTAAATGCCACGTGGCTCTTTCTATATTGAAATTACCTCTTGGTCCAGGAATTAATTCAGATGTAACAGGATGTATTAATGAATGTCTGACTCCTCTTTGGCTTACAAGGAGGAAATCTAGGGCAATTCTATTATTCGTAACAACCCTTGTTCAGTGAGTAGAGTCAGACCTGAATGATTTCCATGGCTCAGGTGGTGTCATTATTCATTTCAGTGAAAGTCAGGAACACATTTTGCACCACCTTTTTATTCATTTGAAAAAAATATATCACCACAGAGCCTGCAAAAATGTTGAGTCTATTATGCCTCTGGGAGATCTCTGCAGTCATCTAGGATTACATGATGCATTGTTGTTGTTTTCTTAAACCCTTGAAGGTCTCTTATGACCACCCCTATAGCGAAAGTTACTGTGTTTTGGCAAGAAAATGCCTGACTTCCACATAAGAAGTATAATCCGAGGAGCGTACATGTTGTCTCTGGCAAGAAAGTATTGTTTAAAATTGTGAGGTCCCTCTGGGTGTGACTTACGTCAGTCTTGGGATGCATTTGACTAGCTGGTTGTCCTTAGGCATCATAGTTACTTCAAATAATTGAGTTAAGTTCTTGTTTGTATGAAGTGTCTTAGGTCAATCTGTACAATTTGTCATGTTTGTCCATACCACAAGCCAAGTGATTCCTCCACCCCACGAAATTACTAGCTATAGGAGTGGGAGAAGAAGACATCTGTAGGAGCTGTGGCATGTTTTGCCTGAAGGTACAAGAACTGGGACCACTGCCTAATCTTTTCTTTTGACTCCCCAGTAATGTTCAGGGGAACGGCAATTAGAGCATGGTAAGAGGCCTCTAGCAGGGGATGGTACATTGTATCAGAGGACCTCAAGACCACCCCTAGGCTCAATGATTCAGTATAATGACTCATAGAACTAAAAAAAAAAGAAAGAAAGAAAGAAAAAAGAAACTTGTTTTACTCAATATTATGATTTTATTACAGTGAAAAGATACCAGTCAAAATCAGCAAAATGGGAAAGGCTCATGGAGCAAGGTACAAAGGAAACAGGGCCAAGTTTTGAGATGTCCCCTCCCAGTAGAGTTTCATGAGGATGATCTTAATTCTTCCAGCAGCATTGTCTAATGTTGGAAGTGTTGCCAACCCATGCCTTGCAGTAAAGGGATATTATTGAAGATTAGTCACACAGGCATGCAGTACCTATGCAACTAACCTCAGATACTCATCCCCTCCAGAGAAAAAAAGGAGTCTTTCACTGTAAATCACCATGTTAGGACAACCTCAACTGATTAGGGCATACAAAAGCATTTCTATCAAGCAGAATATTCCAAGGGCTTAGCAGTTATCGCTCAGGATCCTGCCAAAGGATTCTCTTGGACACAGGCCTTTCTTTGTAACGTGTAAGGTTTGAGTCACCCAGGCCTTCTAAATTAACCCTTTCTTGACCACAAACCTAGCTGCATTTAAGGTGCTTTCAACAGTTTTGGAGAGTTAACATAGAGTGTTTTACTTCATAAGGAAGGTTCATAGAGAAGTTTTGAAAGACAAAGATTATAAATGTCTCTTCCTCTGACCCCAACAGCTTCCAGCATCTGACATGCTCCCTCCTCCAGTTCCTAGGTTGTTATTTCCCCTCCATTGCCAAAATCTAGGCACAACTCTTTATAATAGCTATGACTGTACTATATTTTTCAATCAGCCCTTACTTACACTCAGGATTTACACTGGAAATGTTCACATACAAGAGGAAAAAAAAATTATAAAATTACAGAAATATATTATATTCCTGACTTTGCTCCATGTGGGGAACTTTGGTGAGCAGTGTAGTAATCAGCTAAGTGATTATTAGCCTTATGGTGAAGGCCTATGTCAACCGAACTGAAAACTTTAGGTGGCTAAGTCGGAATTAAGCTTATCTCTCCTAGGACCCATCTTGGATGGGCTGCCACACTAAAACTGCATCCATCAGGCAAACCTGGATTTGCCATTAGAAGAAAGAATGAACCATCCTACCCAGGAATTATCAGGACAGAAACCTGAATTTTTAGAATAGGTCCATTTATCACTCTTTTTTATTTTATCATAACCCATGGAGCAGCCAAGAGAAAATGATCTTTTTCTGGAGACATACTCATTCAGTGGCCAACCTTCCTTACAAAGGTGTATGGACCTGGAATACTAAATGAGGTGGACTCAGCAAACTTTGGCAAGGCTCACAAATCTGGTATGCAATGGTTGCCTCTGCATCAGAAACAGAATCTTTTACTTTTTCCCTAGTCTATAATTGTGGATATATTTCCATGTGCTATATGATGATGGATCCAGGCAACAATGGTGGCATTCTAGGTATTGCAGTCTCCATCAGCAGCTTGATTTCAGTTAGTCTCATCAAGGAATGGACACTTACCATGAGCAACTACATGAGTCATTCAGATAGTTTTATCTGTTTTTAATCTGCTAGTTTGTAGTTTTCTAATTTTAAAACAAAACAAGTTGCAGGAAATATCCCAGGAATAAGTAAAACAAACAAACTCCATCAAGGGAAGCACCAGCCAGAGTTATTAAAACTTACTTAGTTCTACCCACTGAATGAAGTTACCGCATACCTTTTCAGTTCTGAATAGCAAGCGCTGAGTTACAGCTACAGTAATTTAGTACATGTAATCAGTTTTCAGCTTAGCTAATGCATCAGTGAACCAGCTCCAAACAATTAAGGAGACTTCTGTGAATTGGTGGTTTTACTGAAATGGCACTGGTGCTTCAGATGGCAGAATGGTCTAACATTGTCCCACAAAGACCTAACCATTACTTTTTCATGTAATGCTGTCATGCTACTGGAGGCCTGTTTATTCCTGAACTTCCATTTGACATGAGAAGTATTTTTGTCTCGTCTTATCTTGTTAGTCACTGAATTTCAGTTGGCCCTCCCTAAATGGAGAATATCAGGTCACAGACTCATGAGACCCATGTAAGTTAGGGATTCTGCTTTCTTTAAGTATTAGCTATATAATATAGTATTATAATTATTGCTTTATTAGTGTTCTCCTTCACTTCTACTTCAGTAGAACACTAATAGGTACTTTTCAGTTGCTGTATACCTTGTAGCCATGTTTAAGCAGTATTAAGTTAATGAGTGCTTCCAGGTTTGCCTCACTTTGTCATAGGTTCCAATCAGCAAAATCATCCATCACAGAGTCCTTTATCTCAAAGATCATTTGGGATGTGATGTGCTGATATTATTAGTACTATTCTCCATGCAACCTTTCCAGATCAGGATAATCCCATCTGGGGTTTTGAGTATTCATAGTAAAAGTATGTAAGTCAAAGCCAAATGTGCATTTAGCAGAGGAAGTCACAACAATAGTACATTAAGTTGGCTGAAAGTTGGCTGTACTGACAACATCGTCTTTGCTTTCTTCCTGTACTGTGAAATTTGTTCAAATCCTATCAGTTGAATTCAGGCACCTCTGCTGCACAAGATGGGGATGTGTGTGCCTACATCAACAGAGCCATATGTGTTTGAGTATCTCACCTCCCCCCAATTCCCCACCTTATTCAGACAGTTGTGTATGGCTGTCAGTCCTATTGGGGAAACAGGGATTTTGGCTAAACCCTTGATCTTTTTACTTCAAGCAGCTAAATTTGGACTAGAGGGAAGAGAGAAATTAGGGGACAAAGAAGAAACGATTACTCCACACCAGTGAGCAAAGCTTTGCATTCAGTTTCAATTTTGAGTAATTGCTTATTTGAGGATCAACAAAATGAACTCCTAATATTTTCAAAACACTATTTATCTCAGTTTTGGAGTTCACTTGACCCAGTATCTACAACTACGTTGTTTCTGACTAGGCTGTAGTATTTATGCCTCATTGTCAGGACACCCTTGCTTCCTCTGCAATCATGGATAAGAGTGAGCAAAAAAGTAGTCACCATTTGGACACCATTTGTTCTAATACTACTTATTTTTTGTGTGTGATATAGGCACTTTTACTTTTCAAATATTTTCTACCTTGTGATTTAAAGTTTAACTTTAAACTTGCATACTAAGTTTTACGTTAGTTTATATGATTGTGAATAAAGATAATTTTACCTCCCAATATGGATAGCTTTTTGGTTTTTGAGGCAGATAAGGGTTAGGGGATACATTATTTTACCGGCAAGAACTAGCAGTGCCTTGATGAATAAAGTTGGTGAGGGTGGGCATTACTGTCCCATTCCTGATCTTAAGGGGAAAACATTCAGTCTTTCACCATTTACCATAGTGTTTACTGTGGGTTTTTCATGTTTTAGCTGGTTGATGGAGTTCCCTTCTCTTCCTAACTTCTGGAATATTCCGATCCTTAGTCAGACATGTTATCCATTGTGCCAATGGGTCCCACTCATCTTTCTAAATTCTTGTGAGTTTTTATCATGACAAGATAATGGATTTTGATATTTTGTTTCCTTTTGAGATGATTATGTTGTTTTCCTTCCTTTTTTCTCCTAGGATTGGCAAACACAAATCATGGTCCAAGTTCTGCCTTCCACCTGTGAGTAAATACTTTTGTAAACAAATATTTACTGGAACATAGACATGCCCATTTACTTACTCAGCATAGCTGAATAATTTCTAACAGCTGTCACATGGACTGCAAAGTCTAAAACATTTACTATTTGGTTTATTATAGAAAAAAATTTACCAAACATGATTTATTATATTAATATGATGAAGTCATTAATTAGTTTTCAGATGTTAGTCAAACGTCCATCTCTGAGACAAATCACAGCATCATAGTGTACAATCTTTTTAACAATTAATTGATATTTTGCTGATATTATATTAAGAATTTTAGTTTTCCTTACCTTTAATGTTTGTAATTTTTTTTTTAGAGAGGGTCTCACATTCTCACAGAGGCTGGAGTGCAGTGGTGCCATCATAACTAACTGCAGACAACATCCTGGGCTTAAGCAAATCTCCCACCTCAGCCTTTCAAGTATTTGGGACCACAGGAACACACCACCATGCCTGATTTTTTTTAAATGTTTCTGTAGAATAGGATCTTTCTGTGTTGGCTAGGCTGGTCTCAAACTCTCCGCCTCAAGCTATCTTTTCACCTCTGCCTTAAAAGTGCTGGGATTACTGGCGTGAAGTGCCACCCTGGTCCTTGTTAAGAATTTTTGCATAATTTTTATGATGAATACTTATCTTTAGTTTCATTTTCTGTCATGTCTTTTGTCTAGATTTGGTCTCAGAATAATATCGACCTCCTAGAATAAGTTGGAAAGTAGTCCCTCTTCTTGAAAAACTTTTGAAGACTAATTGTGTATTGTTTATTCTTTAAATATTTCATAAAATTTAACCATGAAGCTACCTGAACCTGGGCTTATTTGAAGGGCACTATTTCTAATTACAAGTTTAATTTTGTTACATATTATATGGGTCTAACAGATTTTGTGCTTTGTGTTGAGTCATTTTAGTAGTTGCTACCTTCGTAGGAATATGTCTATTTTATCTAGGTTGTCCAATTTATTGTCATAAAGTTGTTAATTATATCCACCTATATCCTTTTCAGTTGTGTAGGGTTGGTAGTGATGTCTCTAGTTTTGTTTCTCCTTTTGGTAGTTTGTGTTTTCACTCTTTTCTTCTTAGTCAGTCTAGCTATGGTTTGTGAGTTTTGTCGACATATTCCAAGAACAAATTTTTGTTTAATTAACTTTATATATTGTATTTTCTTAATTTCATGGATATCTACTCTAATCTCTATTATTTCCTCTCTTCACCTTTCTCTGGTTTTACTTTCTTTAATTATTAGCCACATAATACAGAATTGTAATTATTGCTTTAATCAGTCATATATTTTAAAGAAGAGAAGAAATAAACACATATGTACTGCTTTTTGTTAATCTATATATTTAACACTTCTGAGATTTTTTATTTATTTCTGTGGGTTAAAATTACTACCTGATATCAATTCTTTTAGGTCTCGTAGACTTTAGTATTCAAAGGAAGGTCTGCTATGAACTAATTATCTTAGCCTTTGTTTATTTCCAAATATCCTTACCTTGCCTTCATTCTTAAAGAAGAGTTTTGCTAGAGAGAGAATTCTTTATTTTCAAAGTGGGTGTGTTTTGCTTTTAGAACTTTGAATATGTCATTTCACTGTTTTGTGTGCTCCATTGTTTCAGATGGTAATCCAATGTATAAGTAATGGGCTGTTTTATTCTTGGTGCTTTCAAGACCTGATGTTCTGTTTTGAACAGGTTGATACATCTAGGTATGTCTCTCTGTGTATTTGTTCTACCAAGGAGTTACAGTTTATTTTTTATATTCAAAAGTATACAGAAATGTCTTCATCAATTTGGAAATGTGTCAGCTATTATTTTTTCAATTTTTTATCTCTTTCTCCTGCTTTGAGATTTTCTTTATACATATATTGATATACTTTATGGTGTTACACTGATTTCTAAGGCTTTGCTCATTTTTCTTTAATTTATCTTCTGTGTTTTTTCTTCAGTTGAATAGTTTGTATTGATCTGCCTTCAGACTCACTAATTTTTCTGGCACCCCAAATCTGCTGCTGTGCTCTTCTGAATTTTCTAAATTTCAATTGCATTTTTCTAAACTCCATGTTTCCATTTGGTCCTCTTCAAATAATTTATCTGTCCTTATTTTGTTTTATGTTTGTTGATTCATTGTTATTATACTATTAACTTTTTAGACATAATTTTCTTCTATTTTTAAACTTACTTTTCATAGCTTTTCTGAAGTCTTTATTGGATAAAACTGATATCTACTGACTGTTTCTCCCTCCTTAACTGTCCTGTATCTTTGGAAGTCTCAATTTTTTATAGACAGTATATCATAGGAATTCTGAATTCTATTTTTCTCCTTATAAATTAATGTTTTGTTTTACCTTTTCATGAATTTGCTAGGATTGTTTGTTTGTTTGTTGTATTTTTTATTTGTTTGTTTTAGGGTTTAGATTTACCTGAGCTAAATCTATGAGATCTGCCTCCTCCATTGTTTGTACTCCCTAATGTCCATGTTAAGTTTTCGTTTGTCTGTCCATATTTTGTTCTGTTTTTAATTCTTGCTTAAATGTAAGCCAAATGTTCTAGCAGTCACTTCTGTGTCTGTATAATTAGGTGGCAAGCTAATGATTTGAGAGAAATTGTTCTCAAGAGTCTTGAGCCAGTAAAGCTTTTCGTACATCAATTTGTATTTAGAGATATACATTCAAACTTCAGGGTATTTTTTACAATCTGATATCTCTTTTACTTTCCATTGGTTCTTTTCAAGTATCCTTCATGACTACACACAGAGTTGAGTAAGAGTACATGGAGAGCTTGGGCCCTCTATAGTTTGTACCTTGCATGCTTTAAACAAGCATATCTATGCCTCAACAATGAGCACAATCTCAAGCAAGTAGAATCACTATTCCTCCCCACTTCTAAACCACAAAGATTGTCTATTTCATCAACAATGCCATTGCCTAGGAGAATTCTTTATCACTCCAAATAGAACTGTGAGGAGTAGCCACAGGCATGAGCACTACAAATTCGCACTGTCACTACCCAAAGTGAAGCAGTTCTAAATCAGAAGAGCTTCTCAAAAATCACCTTTGATCAATTAAAAGAGCATAAAAATAGATGTTTTCATTAACTTTATTCCATTTTATCATTGCTTTTTGGAAGGGAAAATTTGCCAGTCTCCTCATTTGTCCATAGCCAGAAGTCCTGCCTCTTTCTTCTTTATAACATTTCTGAAATTATTTGGTTAATAAGAAAGATCAAGGTAGTTTAGGGTGAACATGCTTGTTTCTTGGATGAGAAAGTTTTCTTTCTTTTTTCTTTCCTTTTTCCTGAAATTTACTCAAGTGACAGCTTTTGGAGTGGCACTATAAAGGGAAGTAAGTTACCATTTTCTTTTGGCATCTATTAATACTCAGATGAAATGCTCTATATTTACATTTTTTTCTCCAATTCTATTTACAAGAATATGAAAAAATCTATTACTACAGAGAACATTCACCATACTAGACAGAAATTTTAGGACTTCTTTGTTTTATCTCTATTTTCTTTAAATTTCTGGATACCTGGTTAGAAATAGAGATTCAATGAAAGTTAATCTGGTCTTATCATAAAGAGCCTTTGTTCTTTGAAGCAAATTAAAGAAAATTAATTTATTTTAAATGTTCTTTGGATGAGAAAGAAAGGAGATAAACTTTTTTTTAACACATTTTAAGAATAAAGATTTTTTTTAAAAAAAGGTCTTGCTAAGTCACATATACTGTTTAAAGGGAGACAATGATATGAAAGAAAGGTTTCACTCAGAGAGAATAATATGAAAAACTGATAGTACAATATTGTAAAGCACTTCATCAAATCTACAGTGCTCAGTGAGAGTGTTAAACATAGTTTAAATATAATTTGGAATAAAAATTTTCTTGTTATAGGTAGTTTTTGCTTTCATTATTTTCAGTTATCATTCTTAGAATAAAAAAAATACATGTATGCCATAGAAATTCTCATTGATTTGCCATTATAACATCTATAGTCAAGTCTTGGTTGTGCAATTTGAGGCAAATAATTAAATTTCTCTGAGTTTCATTTTACTTATGCAACATAAGCAATAGGAAATATCTCTCTTGTAGAAATGTTATAAAAAATAGATGATGACCGGGCACAGGGGTTCATGCCTGTAATCCCAGCACTTTGGGAGGCTGAGGCGGGCAGATCACCTGAGATCAGGAGTTCAAGACCAGCCTGGCCAAGATGGTCAAAGCCGTCTTTACTAAAAATACAAAAAATCTGGGCGTAGTGGCACATGCCTGTAATCCCAGCTACTCGGAGTGTTGAGGCAGTAGACTCGCTTGAACCCAGGAGGAGGAGGTTGCAGTGAGCCAAGATCGAGTCATTGCACTCCAGCATAGGCAACAAGAGTGAAACTCTGTCAAAAAAAAAAAAAAAGATGATACAGTACAGAATACAAAACACATGTAAAAAAACTGTTTCTTCCCACTGCCACATGGAGAGATGAACAAGGGAGTAGCCATTTCCTTGAGAGTCTAAAACTTATTTAAGTCTTGGAAAGAAACACTTCAAAACTAACCCCAAAGTCATTATATCCTTTCCTACTGAATATTTGGATCCAATGGGGGCTGAGTTTCCCAGACCAGTTGGTAAGGGTCTTTTGTGAAATGAAAGGGAGATGGTTTGGAAAATAGGAAGAAGAACAGGTGGAATCAGAAAAACTTGTGGTACCATCTCTGATTACATTACAATGATAGGTGGTTGAGACTATTTTGGTCCTGATTCCAGAAAATCCTTTAGCTTAGAATTGAGTGCAGATAAGCACAAATAACTGTGCTATGATTTGAATATGCCCCCCAAATTTCATGCGCTGGACACTTAATCCCCAAATTCATATGCTGATTGAAGGTAGGGTCTTCAAGGGGTAAATAGGATTCAATAAGATCATTAGAGTGGTGCTTCATCAGAAGAGAAAGAGAGATCTGAGCTGACAGGCATGTTCTTGCCCTCTCATCATGTGATGCCCCCTGCTATGTTATGATGTGGTGAGGAGGTCATCACCAATTGCTGGCACTTTGCTCTTGGGAATCCCAGCCCACAGAACTGTGAACTAAATAAACTTATTTTCTTCATAAACAATCCAGTCTGTGGTATTCTGCTATCGTAATAGAAAATAGCCTAAGAAAATTGGTATAGAGAGGTGGAGTTGTTGCTATAACAAATAACCTGATAATGTGGAAGTGGCTTGGAAACTGGATAATGGGTAAAGGCTGGAGTGATTTGGAGGAACAGACTAGAAAAGGACTGTATTTCCACAAACTAAGCATTACGGGCAATTCTGTTAATGGCTCAATGAGAAGACTAGGGGAATTCTGTAACTTCTTTGAAATTACTTATGTAGTTGTGTCTCAAAGAACATGGCTGACATGTGCTGATGCCCAAGGGCTTTATAGAATGCAGAATTTAAGGGCAATAATCCAGGTTATATGGCAGAAGGAAATATCTAAGCAGCAAAGCATTCAGCCTACTGCATGGCCACTTTTAAAGACTTATAATAAGATGAGAAACAAAACAGAGCATGAAAATTTGAAAGATTAACAGCCTGGCCATGTGGTAGAGAAAGAAAACATATTTCAGCAGAACCAAGAATGTGGTCCAGTGTCTGTTTTCTAAGAAGATTAGTATGGATAAAAGGGATCAAGACAGTGGGAGAAAGACCCAGAAGGCATTTCAGAGATTTTTAAAATTGTCTTCTCATCACAAGTCCAGAACTCTAAAAGGGCAGAATGGTTTTGGAAAATGGGCTTGGTGCTCCTTGCATTTCAGTGTAGTGCTCCTTGGCTACCTGTGGCTGAAGCAGCCCCAAATGTGGCTCCAGTCTCCACTCTGGAAAGTACAATCATAAAAGTTGGCAGCATCCATCTGGTGATCATTCTGCAGGTATGCAGAATGCAAGAGGGGTCATGGCAGCCTCCACCTAGATTTCAAAGGATGTTGCAAACAGCTTGGGGAACAAAGCAGAGATTTGCTGCAGACATAGAGCCACCACAGAGTCCCTGCTAGGGCAATGCTGAGAAGAAATGTGGGGTCACCTGTTGTGGGAAGTCAGGAACCCTGAATGGGGGGACTGGCTGAAGCCATGGCAGAAGAATATAAATTGTGAAGATTTCAGGGACACTTATCACTTCCCCAATCAATACACTTCTGATTTCCTATGCCCGTCTTTACTTTAATCTCTTAATCCCATCATCTTCATAAGCTGAGGAGGATATATGTCATCACAGGACCCTGTGATTATTGTGTTAACTGCACAAATTGTTTGTAGAGCATGTGTGTTTGAACAATATGAAATCTGGGCACTTTGTAAAAAGAATAGGATAACAGCAATGTTCAGGAAACAAGGGAGATACCTTAAACTATGACTGTTGGTGAGCCGGGTGGAACAGAGCCATATTTATCTTCTTTCAAAAGCAAATAGGAGAAATATCGCTGAATTCTTTTTCTCAACAAGGAACATCCCTGAGAAAGAGAATGCACCCCTGAGGATAGGCCTCTAAAATGGCTGCTCTGGGGACGACTGTCTTTTACGGTTGAAGACAAAGGGATTAAATAAGCCCCGGTCTCCTGCAGCGCTACTAGGTTTATTAGGATGAGGAAATTCCTGCCTAATAAATTTTGGCCAGACTGGTTGTCAGCTCTCAAACCCTGTCTCTTGATAAGATTTTATCAATGACAATGCATGCCCGAAACTTCACTAGCAATTTTAATTTCACCCCGTCCTGTGGTCCTGTGATCTCGCCCTGCCTCCATTTGCTTTGTGATATTTTATTACCTTGTGAAGCATGTGATCTCTGTGACCCACATCCTATTCATACACTCCCTCCCACTTTTGAAAATTGCTGATAAAAACTTGCTGATTTTACGGCTCAGGGGCATCATGGAACCTGCTGACATGTGATGTCTCCCCCGGACACCCAGCTTTAAAATTTCTCTCTTTTTTATTCTTTCCCTTTTGTTTCTCAGACCAGCCAATGCTTAAGGAAATAGGAAAGAACCCATGTTAACTATTAGGGGTAGGTTCCCCCAATAGTCACCAAAAGCAAATGCAACAGAAACAAAAATAAATAAATGGGACCTAATTAAACTTAAAAGCTTCTGCACAGCAAAAGAAATAAAATCAGCAGAGTAAATAGACAACCCACAGAATGGGAGAAAATATTTTTCCAAATTACAAAGCCAACAAAGAACTACTATCCAGAAAATACAAGGAATTCAAACAAATCAGTAGGACAAAAACAAATAATCCCATCAAAAAGTGAGCAAATGACAAAAATAAACATTTCTCGAAAAAAGATGTACAATAAAATGACCAAGACACATATGAAAAAATGCTCAACATCACTAATCATCAGTGAAATGCAAATTAAAACCACAATGAGATCACCTTACTTCTGCAAGAATGGCCATTATTAAAAAACTGGCAACCAATAGACATGGGTGTGGATGTGGAGGAAAAGGAACACTTTTTCACTACTTGTACAAATGTGAGTTAGTACTACCTCTATGGAAAACATTATAGGGATTCCTTAAAGAACTAAAAGTAAATCTACCATTCTATCTACCAATCCCACTACTGGGTATCTACCCAAAATAAAAGAAGTTGTTATATGAGTAAGACACTGGTACAGATATGTTTATAGCAGCATAATTCACAACTACAACAATGTGGAACCAACATATGTGGCCATCAACTAAAGTTGATTTAAAAATGTACTAAATATATGTGTGTGTGTGTGTATACACATATATATACACAAAAATGTACTATATATGTATGTATATATACATAAAAATGTACATAAAATGTATACACACACACACACACACACACCATGGACTACTATTCACCCATTAAAAGGAATGAAATGATGTCTTATAAGTGGGAGCTAAGTTATGAATATGCAAAGGCATACAGAGTGATATAATGGACATTAAAGACTCAGAAGAAGGAGAGTGGCAGGGAGGTTAGGGATAAAAAATTACACATTAGGTATAATGTACATTACTTGGGTGACAGGTGCAGTAAAACCTCAAAATTCAACACTGTGTAATTTATCCATGTCAAAAAATCCACTTGTACCCCCAAAGCTATTGAAATTAAAAATGTAAACAAAAAATAAATGTGGGGTCAGAGCTGCCACTAGGCCCACCAGGCCATGCCTAGTGGACCACTATTGGGACCTCAGAACTGCAGAGCTACCAGTGTACAGTGCCAGACTGGGAGAACTGAAGTGTGAGTTGAGCTGAGTAAAGCCATGTGTCAGGCTGCCCAAGGACTTGGGAACATAACTTTCACCTCCGTGTATCTGAGAGGTGGCACATAGAGCGAAGATTATTCTTTAGGTTTTCAACTTAATTTGTGCTCCCTGTTTCGTTTTGATCTTACTTGGAATCAGTTACCCCTTTCTTCTAGCCTCCTTCCCTCTTTTGAAATGGAAATGTCTATCCTATGCCTGCCCCATCATTGTATGTTGTAAAGTACGTAACTTGTTTTGATTTCACAGGTTGATAGTTGAAGAAAATTTTCCTCAGGATTAATCATGCCTCAAGCACACCCATAACTGATTTAGATGAAACTCTGGACCTTGGACTTTGAGCTGCTGCTGGATTGAGTTAAGACTGGGGCTGTTGGGATGGATTAATGTATTTTGCACACGAGAAGGAGATTAATTTAGGGGGTCAAGAGTGGAGTATTATAGTTTGAATGTGACTGCAAAATTTTATGTGCCAGAAACTTAATCCCTGCATTAATATGTTTATTGGAATTTCAGCCTTTGAGAGGTAATTAGAATTAGATAAGGTTATTGGGATGGGGCACTCATGATGCAACTTGGGGCTTTATAAAAAGAAGAGACCTGAGGTGACAAACACCCTTTTTCCTCTTACTGTGTGATACCCTTTTGCCATGTTAAGATGCAGTAAGAAGACATTCACAAGATGCTGGTGCCATGTTCTTGGACTTCCCAGTCTCCCAAATCATGAGCCAAGTAAATTTATTTTTAAGTTATCCAGTCTGTGGTATTCTTTTTTTTTTTTTTTTTTTTTTTTTGAGAAGATGCAGTTTCGCTCCTGTTGTCCAGGCTGGAGTGCAGTGGTGCAATCTCAGCTCACTGTTCTGAACTACTTGCCAATCTCTCCTGTGCT
>NW_012114688.1:7426899-7454903 GCF_000951035.1 Colobus angolensis palliatus | reverse complement strand
TGAGACGGAGTCTGGCTCTGTCACCCAGCCCAGGCTGGAGTGCAGTGGCGCGATCTTGGCTCACTGCAAGCTCCGCCTCCCGGGTTCACGCCATTCTCCCACCTCAGCCTCCGAATAGCTGGGATTACAGGCACCCGCCACCACACCTGGCTAGTTTTTTGTATTTTTAGTAGAGATGGGGTTTCACCATGTTAGCCAGGATGGTCTTGATTTCCTGACCTTGTGATCCACCCGCCTCGGCCTCCCAAAGTGCTGGTATTACAGGCTTGAGCCACCGCGCCCGGCCAGTATTCTTTTATAGTAACAGAAAACAGACTAAGACAGAATACTATAGCATGTAGTGTGCATGATTGAGATAGCAACTCTAATGGCATACCCAGATGCAAAGTGCTAAAATCTTACTACCTTTGGCAAAATTTCAAAACTAGTTTCCATTGTCGGAGCTTCTACATGAGGTAAAGACAGTCAATAACTCCCTTCCTCACCCTCAAATCTAAGGATGCACATATTGTACCATAATCTCCCACAGTCCATTTGCTGGCATTTTTTGATAATTTTACCATGACTCTTGATTTTGAATAAGTGGACTTTTTTATCAGTGAATGTATGTTTTTGGTTAGGGTTCACAAGAAACATGTTGGATGGACTTTTGACAAGAATCTTTTCACAAACCATGGATCAGACTCAGAACAAAACAAAGCCTGGTCAGCATTCTGCTACAAGTCAGTTCTCTGTTCAAGCACCCTGAGGCTCACCTCTAAAATAAGATGTGGAAATTATGCCCCTCCATTTCCATATAGCTGTACAATTGGGTATCCACATAATAGGATTTTCAATTCAAATATCTTTTCCACAATTTTTATCCAGCAGCCTTGATTGAGCTCTTATGATATTAAATCTTTCTATCTTGATATCTAATATTTTCTGAAGCATGTTTTCAGATTATATTCTTATAGTGTATGTGTACTATGAATTCCTACTGAGAAACAACTAAAATTTTGTGTAATATAGTTTTCACGATTATTTCATTTTTATAACAAATTTATGAGGTAGGTAATGTGGTACTATCATTACTAAATGAGAGGTGAGCAGTGGCACAAACAAAAAAGTATTCTAGCTATAGAGTAAAAATAATTTCATGAAAACAATGGGGATAGAACATTGTTTTATAATGCTCCTTATAATGCTGGTGATTGGAGACAGATCTAACTAACACTTGTAAACCAACTGTTTTGCATTTCTTTGGATAACAGGACTTAAGAGGAAAAAAATAACAAAAGTTAAAGTTTCTCAACATATATAAAAATGAACAATGTTTTCATAGTTTTTTTCTTTAATTACATTTCCTCTGGGCATACATGCATAATTTTTCAATAGACATTAGGGATTTTAAAATGGTTTGTAGCCCACATCCTTGAGGGAGAAAATACAAAACGAAACTTATTCTCCAAGCTACGTATAATTTGCTAGCATTGCATATCCAGATTACTTATGGTGGAATGATGTGGTATATTTGCTTCTTATACTCTATTTTCTGAATACTTACTTACTAAGCAATTATACACTAATTGAAACTCGTTTTAAACACATGTACAGTGTAAGGTATTTAAATAAGAAGCTGAATTTATAAAAGGCAAGATACTCTAGCGTAGAATACGTGGCACCATTTTGAACTGAAATTTTTAATAAGGAAATTACTCAAATATATATTTTACTTATGCAATATGTTTCTAATAAGATATTTTAGGAGAATTTAGAAAGCTTTAAACAGGAAGATGACTAGATTTTCATTTTATGTAACTCAGTGGTAATCTGACCCAATACTCTTCATTTTCAGCCTGCAACATCCAACAGCTTCAGTTACTATGAGTAATTGTAACCAAGGCAACATGACAGGGAATAATTAATGACTGGAACTTATCTTCAAAATATGAGAACATTCTAAATAATAAATATTAGAATAACAACAATACCTCATACCGCTCTCTACCTTCAATGCTCTTGAAATATCTCCACAAATTAATAATAGTGATTTTGCATACAAGAAGATATGATTGACATGAATATAATATTAAAAAGAGAATTAATTATAGTAAAATTGACGTATTATTAAATTTATACTAAAAGCTTTCCTAAATCTCTACAAATATATAAAAGCAGATGTTCTCCTTCTTTCTGTCTCTTTCATGCCCATCTAAGTTGAAAGTTGTGTGAAGGTATTCCATATAAATAAGATATTCTAGAGGAAGTAGATTTAGCCATCAGATTATCTTAGCTACAAATCATATACTAGCCTTTTGACCTTGGGTATTCATGACATTCGTTAATCTTTTCCACTCTCAGTTTCTTTTAACAGGAAAGTGAGGTTGATGTTAATAACATCAACAGATTAATGTAGTTGTTGAGAAAATTATATGAAAGTGTGTAAGTAAAGTGTGTATCTTTGTACCTTCCAACCAAATAATAAACATTCAATAGATTAGTTTGTAGGCCCATTAACACATAAATGTATCATAAATCAGGCATTCTTCTAGGATCTATGATATAGCAGCCACTGATGCAAAAGTAGGTTAATTTTGAAAGCAGCCTCTCCTGATGGGAGAGGGTGGGAGCCCAGAGTTAACAACTGACTTGTCGCACCAACTCAGAGTGAGCAATTACAGCCACTATTTTTTACTTTATTTTTATTCTATATTTTTTCTTTTCAATTTGATGCATAGGGCTTTGTTATCTCTCTCTCTCTTTCTCTCTCTGTGTGTGTGTGTGTGTGTGTGTGTGTGTAAAAAACAGAACCTGGATTAATTCTTTGTTTTATTTTTATGTTTTCAAATCTATCACTACCCTCATATTTGATGAATGTTGCTTTCCTTAGATGAGTCTTGTTTTGATTTTTCTTCATTTTAATTGAATTTTGAAATATTTAGATAACTGTTGGTTCACATGCAGTTGTAATAAATAATACAGAGAGATATTACATGCCCTTTACCCAGTTTTCTTCTAGTGGTAACATCTTTCAAATTTGTAGGACAATATCACAACCAGGATATTGACATTGATACAGTCAAGGTACATTTCCTCCCCGCAAGGAAGCTTCACTGTGTTCTTATATAGCTGCCTCTACTCCCCCACAACTTCGTAACCCTAAACCCCTGACAATCACTAATCTTCCATTTCTGTTATTTTGTCAATTCAAGAATATTACATAAATGGAACCATACAGTACATAACCTTTGGAGATTGAGTTTTTTTTTTTTTTTCTCTCAAGATACTATCCTGGAGATTCATTCAGGTTGCTGTGTTTATAAGTTTATTCTTTTTTTAATCACTAAGTAGTATTTCTTGATATGGGTGTACCATGATTTGTTTAGACACTCACTTGAAGGACATCTATGTTGTTGCCAGTTTTTGGCTATCATGATTAAAACACAGCTATATAAACATGCGTGCACAGGTTTTCATGTGAAAATAAGTTTGCATACATCTAGGTAAATGTCCAGGAGTGCAATTGCTGGGTTGTATGCTAGTTGTACATTTTGTTCTAAAGAAACTGCTGAACTGTTTTTCACAGTGGTTGTACCATTTTACATTCACATCAGCAATGTATGAGAGATTCAGTTTTTCTGCTTCCTTGCCCAGCATTTGGTGTCATCAGTGTTTTTCATTTTAGCCATTCTTATAGGTGTACAGCAGTATCTTACTGTGGTTTTAATTTACATTTTCCTAAAGGGTAGCAGTGTAGAACATCTTTTTCTGACTTTTTTGAATTTGAAGGATGAGTTACTATTTTTTGTTGTTTTCTTAATAATAAAGCTATTGATGTTCTATATTTTCTATGATTTTATAGAATGAATTTATTTTTACATTTTTCTTTTTTTATACTGATTTCCTTTCTTATTTTTTTTTATTATTATACTTTAAGTTCTAGGGTACATGGGCATAACGTGCAGGTTTGTTACATATGTATACTTGTGCCATGTTGGTGTGCTGCACCCATCAACTCGTCAGCACCCATCCACTCGTCATTTACATCAGGGATAACTCCCAATGCGGTCCCTCCCCCCTACCCCCTCCCCATGATAGGCCCCGGTGTATGATGTTCCCCTTCCCGAGTCCAGGTGATCTCATTGTTCAGTTCCCACCTATGAGTGAGAACATGCGATGTTTGGTTTTCTGTTTTTGCAATAGTTTGCTGAGAATGATGGTTTCCAGCTGCATCCATGTCCCTACAAAGGACACAAACTCATCTTTTTAATGGCTGCGTAGCATTCCATGGTGTATATGTGCCACATTTTCTTAATCCAGTCTGACACTGGTGGACATTTGGGTTGATTCCAAGTCTTTGCTATCGTGAATAGTGCCGCAATAAACATACGTGTGCATATGTCTTTATAGCAGCAGGATTTATAATCCTTTGGGTATATACCCAGTAATAGGATGGCTGGGTCATATGGTACTTCTAGCTCTAGATCCTTGAGGAATTGCCATACTGTTTTCCATAGAGGTTGAACTAGTTTACAATCCCACCAACAGTGTAAAAGTGTCCCTATTTCTCCACACCCACTCCAGCACCTGTTGTTTCCTGATTTTTTAATGATTGCCATTCTAACTGGTGTGAGATGGTATCTCATTGTGGTTTTGATTTGCATTTCTCTGATGGCGGGTGATGATGAGCATTTTTTCATGTGTCTGTTGGCTGTATGAATGTCTTCTTTTGAGGAGTGTCTGTTCATATCCTTTGCCCACTTTTTGATGGGGTTGTTTGTTTTTTCTTGTAAATTTGATTGAGTTCTTCATAGGTTCTGCATATTAGCCCTTTGTCAGATGAGTAGATTGCAAAAATTTTCTCCCATTCTATAGGTTGCCTGTTCACTTTGATGGTACTTTTTTTTTGCTGTGCAGAAGCTCTTTAGTTTAATTAGATCCCATTTGTCAATTTTGGCTTTTGCTGCCGTTGCTTTTGGTGTTTTAGACATGAAGTCCTTGCCCATGCCTATGTCCTGAATGGTACTACCTAGGTTTTCTTCTAGGGTTTTTATGGTATTAGGTCTAACATTTAAGTCTCTAATCCATCTTGAATTAATTTTCGTATAAGGAGTAAGGAAAGAATCCAGTTTCAGCTTTCTACTTAATGGCTAACCAATTTTCCCAGCACCATTTACTAAATAGGGAATCCTTTCCCCATTTCTTGTTTTTCTCAGGTTTGTCAAAGATCAGATGGCTGTAGATGTGTGGTATTATTTCTGAGGGCTCTGTTCTGTTCATTGGTCTATATCTCTGTTTTGGTTATTGTAGCCTTGTAGTATAGTTTGAAGTCAGGTAGCGTGATGCCTCCAGCTTTTTTCTTTTGGCTTAGGATTGTCTTGGCAATGCAGGGTCTTTTTTGGTTTAGGTTTGCTATGTTTTAACCTGAAATAGTGAAAAACCTCAGCCTCAGATCTCACTCTATGGTACATATCAAGGAATTCAATTTTTTCTTGTAATGTCATGATTTATCTCTGTTTCTTGGGGATACATCCAGCATCATGACTGGCACTTCATATGGGTCTCATCCTGTTGTTGGCAGTTTACCATATTGCACTAAACACAATAAAAAATATGTGAGAACCCTGAGGGATCACTTTTACTGTGATGCGCATTTTACTAAAGAGAGGAACTATAAACATGAAGAGAATTACCTTCGCAAAATGTTTTAACCAGATTCAACACTTGAACTCACCACAATAGCAACAGAAGTTGGCTACAAAGTTAGTACAATAGTATAGCATGTATTAAAGCTAATTTTATGCAGTTATGATTTAACAGTGCATCTTTATATTTCTTTGGACTGAAATAGCACCGTGTATGGTCTGTAAGTGTTTGTGTGCATAAGTTTTTATAAATTTTAACTATAATAGATTTATGTATATTTAATGATGGTAAATAATATTTCAGACTAGTATCTACACATGTTTTATGCATTCATGACATAACTATTTTTTTCAGTATTTCTAGGCTACATGATTCATCTGTAAATTTTTTCACGTTGTTACAAATCTCCAAAACAAGTTTCCAATATATTTACTGAAAAAAAAAAATCCACTCATAAGTGGATGCATGTAGTCCAGACCTGTGGTGTTCAAGGGTCAAAGGTACAATGGTGTTTTAGGTCATCTTAAACTCCCCTGCTCTGTCATAAAAGTACACAGGTCATTTGAACAACAAAATCAGGGATTTGAAGAAAAGTTAATTTTTCTTTCTTGTATATTCTTGTGTTGTGACACATAAGCAATCATGAGGTTGAAGCAGGTGGGAGTGGTTAGAAAAAATAGCTTTAGATAGTTGTTAATGTAATCATAACAAGAAATGGTGCTTAGATGACAATGCTGCTTAATACCAAGATTCTGTATTTGCATTTTGACTTTAAAAGTATCTGTAGAGTCTGAGTGTAGTGGCTCATGCCTGTAATCCCAGCACTTTGGGAGGCAGAGGCAGGTGGATCACGAGGTCAGGAGATCGAGACCATCCTGGTCAACATGGTGACATCCAGTCTCTACCAAAAATACAAAAAATGTTAGCCGGCTGTGGTGGCATGCGCCTGTAGTCCCAGCTACTCAGGAGGCTGAGGCCGGAGAATCACTTGAACCTGGGAGACCGAGGTTGCAGTGACCCGAGATTGCGCCACTGCATTCCAGCCTGGGGGACAGAGCAAGACTCCGTAAAAAAAAAGAAAAAATTGTAGGGTAGCTTCCTTCCTATGTGTGTGTGTGCACACACACCCATGCACACACGGACGTATGTTATACATTAGTATTAGTATTGGCATTAGTAATAGAGCTCCATCTAGTGTTTACAGATATTCTAAATCATAGGTAAATTTGTGTTTTGATTCTTATTTAATTAAAAAATCATTTCAGGAATAAATGTTATTAATTAACCATATTTACTTACTCATTCAACCCTATTAAAACAGAAAAGTGAAATATTTTAAAGGATTATCAAACGATGATAAAAACTTGCTATTTCTATTATAAACTAGAGTAGGTTTATAAATGCTTAGGTAATTATAACCAAAAAGTACAATTAATGCATAATTAATATTATAGACTACTGCTTTATTATCAGAAGAAACCAAATTATTTGCTTATTAGTTCGTGTTCAGAAAGCTCTAAATTTTTGCAGTGTTGCTTACCTTCAATTTGTCTATGAAATTCTCAGTTTCTAAGTTTCCACTGAAGTTAATTACAAGGGCATTCAAAATGCCAACCACAAAATGCCTACAATGCTATGAAGCGTTATATAATTTTAAAACCAGATACAATTAGTTTTACTAACACTTTTGGTTTTGAGAGATCTTATTGTGCACCAATTAAGTTTTGGTGATAAACATGAGTCCCAGTGTAATGGATCATAACAATAATTGTGTTCAACTAAAATATTGAAAACTCTAAGCAATAGAACTGCAGTCTGCCCTTGTGTTAACAGTTCTCTAAATACCTAGAAAATACTATTTCCTTTTTGTGCCAATTTCTATATACATTTCATTGATTCCCTCATTCAATGCTGTTCATTAGCCCCTTGATCTGTTCCAAATTTTCTATATATGTACAATGAGAGACACTGTTAATCATTTCCCTATATCCATTATCCTTATTTTCTTTTTAGGAGTGAAATACAGCACCCCTTTCGCTGCTCCTGCCGCCATTAAAATTGTGTTTGGCATCTGACCACCCAAGATAGAGACATTTCCTAGATTGTTTTGTAGCTAGGTATTTAGGTAAGTACTGCCCTGAGATTGAATTTAAACCAACAGATGTAAGCATAAATATTGTGTCCAAATTGTGTACAACTTCTTGGTCATCTCTTTAAAACTAAATATATTTTCCCAGCACTGCCTCTTTTTCCATTCTGCAGATAATAATGAAGATGGGGCCACCATTCCCTGAGAAAATCTAGTGGGAAAATCCTGAGTCCTTTAACGACTTTACAGAAGACAGCCTCCTGGCCAGCTGAACTATGTTTTTGTGAGACAAATAAACTCCTATCATATTCATGCAATTGTACCTATGAGTCTCCTGTCTTGTTAGAATGGATTTATTTGAACGCTAACCAATATTGATAAGTACAAAAGAAAAATAAAACATAGTCTTTGGCTTAACGGATACTCTAATCTAATGAATCAGCCAGAAAAAAATGGGCAACTGTATATAATGCAAAATCACTATCATGATTGATGTCTGTAGAAAAGATGTGGTCACCGAAGAAATTCTGCCTTGAGAAATTAAATAAGGCTTCAGATAAGTAGTGGCATTTAAATTGATCTTGAAATAGTGATTTAAGATCATTACATGAAGAAACAGGGAATGACAGGTAGAAAAGACTCTACAGATAAAAAGAACACCATCAACAAAGGCATGGGGGATGGGGTGCAGAGTAAATGAGGCTTTTGGTGGATAGCAAGGAAATGATGGGTCAGAGAAGGGAGTCAGTGGCTGATAAAATCCTGGAAAAAGAACTATGATAGGTTGGACTATCTTGTGAACAGACCTTTAATGTCATAAAGAGAATTTGTAGTTTACCTGACAGACAACGAACTTTTAACAAACAAGTGAAATGAAATGCAATCTATGAAATCACCTAGGGTTGATATATTCTACATGGTATCAGCCATGGTCAAAGGGAGTGCTTCTTGATTTTTTATTATATGTGATTTCCCTTTATCATGAGAAATATTCTGTGGTGTGGAAAGTGCTTCCTTCTTTCAAAATAAAATGTAAGCAGCCACTCAGCTATGAAGGGACAACACAAAGAGATAACAGACACCCTTCTTCTCTCTTATAATAGATGTAATTAATCTACCATTTACATTTTAAATAGTAGGAAATATGGACAGTAATTGGAGAACTTTTGAGCTAATATTTCTCCTGCATTCATCCCCAGCAGTCAGTGCAGCTGAAATATTTGAAAAATCAAATGTAGCATTGCCTTTCATAATTTCAGGGTCACCAGCAATTGATATTTTGAATATATTTGCATATGCTTTGCTTCATCTATATAAACAGTAACAAAAAACCACAAGATAGAAGCAACTAGTAAAATAATCCTAAAAAGTACAAATCACTATAGTTTCAGTCACACAAAAGACATACTGTGTTATAATATTCAAGAAATGGTTACTATATCCTTTTCTCCACTGAACTACCTAAATATTAAAAGAGGACTGTTTCTACTACTTTCTCTTTTTTTTTTTCACATTTTTCACATCATAATCATGTACTACCATTAAATGTCAACTGACAGGATCCTGAGTCCTAGGTTTTGTGGGTTAGTTATACTCCTCCAAATTTGAAAATTGAGTCTGCAGCAAGAGGGAATTTAATAATATATGGAATTAATGATTGTCAATCAATGAGAAACTGAAATAAATCAGGGAATAAGCTCGATGGTATAATATAAGTTAGTCAAATCAATGAGTTTTCACAGTTGGAAATTTAATTGACTATTAAGCCAACTTCTCCAAAACTGTCACACTATCAAAGATAATATCAAGCACAGCAAAGCTGTACATGAAGGCCAGACTGCAATCTCAGACACAGTAATTGGCAAATAGTGCGAGGCAGCTGTCTATGCATTCTTGATATGTTTCTGCTTCTTTGTGGTATAACTTTACAATCTTTGAAAGAACTAACAGCCCTATAGGTCACAGAGTTTCTGAAAGTAGGTCTCCATCTCCTTAGACAAAGCTTCTGAAAATATAGAGATACTTTTGGGAATAGATATGAATATTTTGCCTAAAATTTAACTTTCTAACAGCACTCAGATATTTTTGTTCTCACTTAGAAACAATTTAATGTTACAGATACAAGCTTTATTTAAGCAGAGAATTACAAAAGGTCCAACATTTTTTCTCATTCTCTAGAGGATATTTCTGGTGCATAATTTATAAATGGATATATTATTCATATTTGGGATATAAATTCAGAAACATGATTTCAAACAATTTTTTTGAATTAAGGGAAATTAGTCTGTTAGAAATAACAGATACTGATAAAAACATTTGTTAAACATGAGTAAAGTCAATTAGCTATCCTGAATGGGATCCTCATAGAGAATAATTTCATTTCATTTCAAGAAGCAAGATCAACACTTTTGGCTCAATATGAACATAGTTGTATCCATATGTCTACAACTTCCCAATTTTCCAATTTTATACTAAGACAGATTGAGTAAATATTTCCAATAGTACAACTCATATGCTGTTTTGTGAGGAAAAAGTGTAATATAATATTTATATAATAATGCCAGAATAATAACATTTCTAAGGTTACCAAATGTTGGACTTTTACACAAAGGCAATAGACCCAATATTCAAATTACATTCAAGTATAGTATTTCCTATAACACATAATCAACATCCCTCTCTCATCCAGAAACTCTTGAAGAGTTTGAATGTCCAGTCATGGGGGAAAGCTCTACAAATCAGCTGTGAGCATGGTCAGTTTCTATGTGGAGATGTAAGGGGAACCGGTCCCATTTCATTGCAGAAATATGGGAATTCTCAGGGGTAAATTGATTTATTTATGGCTGAATAAGCTGAATCGTCTGTTAAAGATGTCTGTTACCAAGACTGTATGGTTAACTACATGAATAGAAATATAGATGGAGAAAAACACGATGCAATTTTTTTTAAAGGAAACAGAAACAATATTAAAATGTTTGACATACATACTTGTTATGCACTTAAAGAAATAGAAACTCTAATTGGAAGGCTACAGGAGACACATGGAAATTTTACAGGATTACATTAAAGACCCCAGAACAAGGATAGAATGGAATATAGGACTATGCAGTGGGAAAATTAGCAGCAACCTTATCCAAAACTGGATTCTAAATACAATAATACATAATCTGTTGATATTCTATTAATAATGACAACAACCTTTGCATTAGATTTTACTGTTCAAGAAGCATTTTCCTTCAACTTATTCAAGTATCAGAAAAAAAACCTATATGTATTATAATTACCTCCATTGGTAATTGGTAGAGGATGAAACTGACTTCTAGTACTTCTAATTTTATTGAATAAAGTTGCTTGATGTATTAGTTTTCTACTGTTGCATAACAAATTACCACAAACTTATTGGCATAAAACAACATCTATTTATTAACTCTAAGTTCTGTAGGTCAGAGCCTGGCATGATATGGGTGGATAATCTGCTTCTGATATCAAGGTATTTGCTGGTATGTGTCTTAACTGTAACGCTCTGATGGAGAATCCACTTCTAAGCTTATTCAAATCGTTGACAGAATTCAGTGTTTTGCAGTTGTCGCCTGAGGTCTTTGTTTTCTTGCTAGCTGTCAGCTCAGAGCAGCTCTCAACTCCTAGAGCTGCTACACTTTATTGGCATACAGACTCCTCCATTTTTGAAGTTAACAATTACATGGCTGAATGCTTCTCGTGCTTCAAATATCTCTGATTTCCTCTGTTGCCACCAGCCAGATAAAACTCTTTGCTTTTAATGGGCTCACTTGATTGGGTCAGGCCTACAAAGTAAATCTTTGTATCTTAAGGTTCAGTTCTATTGGTACTTTAATAACCTCAGCAAAAATTTATTTACTATAGTGCTTAGATGAGTGTCTCACTTAATAACTAGGGGATGGGAATCCAGCAGGTGCCATCTTTAGATATCTACCCACCACATTTGGTTTACAAGGAATCAAGCCAGTACCATAATTCAGGGATTTTTTATTAAAAATTCAAGAATCCTTTCAACAACAGTTAATTTGTTAACTTATAATAAATTGGTTAATCTTTGGCTATCTTATATGTATATCACTCTCACATCATTCATAAGTTACTGGGGCATTCAAGAAGATGTCTCAAGCTGAGTTGTTTTGAGAGTACAGGAAATACTCAAAAAGCGACAGACCCAGGGAAGAACGCCAGTTACTTGATTAGTGGAAGCAGAGAAAAGACAAGACCTAGTAAGCCTTTGCCTGTTGTTCCATAATAGAGAGGCCTTTATAATCACTCCCTCTTCCCACCTCTCTATCCATTGACTCTATTGTAATTTACAGTGCTTCTATTAGGAAAGAAGCACATTTTAGAATGGAAGCCCCTGAAGGAGGAAAGCTTATATCTTTGGATCTTCAGTGCCTTGCATAAGCTCTAGCACATATTAAATGCTATCAGACAACTTGCACATAGGCGATTCTTAGATAGTTTGAGCTGAGTCATATTATTGAATTAATTAGAAATGAAAAAGCGTGTCATTGCAAAACAAAAACCTTGAAAATAATTTCTAAAATAGACAAAAACTGAAATCAACCCTTGAAACAAAAATGATGCTAACTGTAGTACCTGATATTCATGGGAATATAAGTGGATGTGAATATGTGTTTAATTCATATAAGTGGATATAAATAAATATTTAATTCCTTCAGTGGGTGTTTATAGATTCAGCTCTCTTTAATCAAAATACAGAAACTTGGATTTATCTGATTGGCAGAAGTGCTGCTGGGTAATGGCATTTTCTCTTTGAGTCTGTATGGGTCAGGAATCCCAGCAAAAGGCCAGGAAAGGAGATATGCATTCCATGCTAACTAAGGTATGCAAAACATAAAACTTTTTTTCATGAACCTCAATTTGTATGTCAAATACTAACTTCTGGGAGAACTCAGTCATTTGCATTATTTATTAGGCATTTCAGTTAAAAACAATCCCATTCAAGATTTCTCTCCTGTCCATATTATTTACTCAGGATGTGGCATTTGACCCAATGCAGGCTCATGGTGATGGAGAGTGTCTGGCATTAATCTGGTCTTTGAGGATAATTACTCTGTATTGGTGAGTTCACTGCTGACAGACCTCTTCTAACTGATGCTTCTCAGCCTTATCTGTTGTGATGTAATCTTAGCCTCACAATGGGGCTCCTGAATGTCCCATGAGCCATCTTTCTCTCATCTAACTTTGGCATGGAACCCAGTAAAGCTTCTTTGAAGTTATTCTTCCTACATATATCTGGGTCTAATATTTCATTTCCAAAACTTATCCATTTATGCATATTTGAATAGTTTTATCCAGTGAGGGGAAGTCTTGGAAGCAGTTTCAAAACAAATGCTATCTAAGCTAATTCTCCTTCACACAAATTATTTAGCATTTGACTTTAGTTTAGATCTAGTTTTTTTTTTTTTTTTTAATATTAAGAGCCAAGTATTTGGCCTCATTCTGTTCTGTGCCTTAATATCTTCAACCCAGTACTCCAGCCCCATCTTGGAGTAGAGTTTGGGCAACTTCTTCAAGCTCTCCTTACTCTCAATTTGAGGTGAATGCCAGCTTCAAGTCTAAACAGTCTTTTTAGTAGTAGGATTGACACAGGACTAATTTATTAAATCCTAGCTCTCTGGGGTGATACAATGTGATTATCTGCTGAGAGATCGTCTCTGCATTTAAACTTATTGGGTCAGTGCCTATTTGCATGTGAACTGACTGGTGCTAAGCATCTTTGGTTAGTTCTGTTCTCAGTATTGTACAAGTGTTCAGTCTAACAAAGCTAACATGAAAATAGGCACAGGGGTATTTGTGTAAAGACCTCTTCCTAACCATCAAGTTGGTTCTAAGTTAAACTTCTTTGTCCATAGTATCTCTTGGCTGCAATAGCTTAAGTGGGCAATAAAAGACCAAAAATGCCTTACAGCTAAGCCATGCTTGTGATTGTCTGTGGCTTCATTCCCTCCCAGACAGAATCCTAGTATGTCTCAGAATAACTCACTTTTTATGAACCACATATAATATGGAAAATAGATGAGTTAATTTTGAGTCTTAGATTTTGTTTCTCTTGTAATTATATGTGACCTAAAAACATGAACCTAAATCCCATTTTTCACTGAAAATATTGTTCAGCTATAGACTTATCTTTTTGAAAACTAGGCTTGCAATTATAAATACCACTGCAACTAAATCTAATTATATTATTTGGCTTAAGATATTCCAGAAAGGACAAAACTTTGTTTACTACCTTCTTACATGACTAAGCTCTTGAAAGGAAATAGCTGCAATATTTGTGTGCATCTCTGGATGGACTGATGTGGGCAAATTTTTCTTATAAAAACCCATATTCATGCGTATTACTATTAAAGTATTCCAGTTAATCACTGCAACTTGGTTACCTTCACATAAATTAAAACTGCCTTTGTGAACCTACATGTTCTTATATCTTTGGGCTTAGGTCAAGGCTCTTTTCTTTGTGAAATTTTCTCTGACCCTCACAGAAAGGGGTGAGTTTGGGAGAGTTGGTTTGTGGATATGTGAAAACCACTTTTTTTTCCTGTGGGATAATATAGTTTGTGGGTTATACATTTATTATGCATCTTATTTTTTTAATACTACATTATTAATTTTCTCCTTGAGTAAAGAAGCTGTTTATCCAGTTCAAATGGTTATCTTTCGTTTCAGTACATAGCAGACAATTTGCCTATAGCAGATGCTTCGGAAGGTTCAGTGTAATTGTATTGGTGAATTATAATTTCTGAAATTTGTGCATTAAAACTTTTGTCAGTGGCCTTTTACTATTCCTATCCTGATATAAAAAATAAGAAGGCCTACTTGTGAAATCAATCTGGAAAAACAGCTGTCTAAGAAAATCATTTGGAAGCTGCAGCTGGTTAAAGATAACAGGTTATTTTTCAAGAACAGCCCCTTAAACTTAGATATATAAAATCATGTTGTATAGGTTTGCTGAGCAATGACACTCCAGCCATCAACAGAAACCCAGGGATCACTTTTATTGAATTCAATTCTCATGATCTTAGATCATATTCCATTAACTTGACTTGAGTAAAATCAATTGAATGCCATAGACATGTACTACTAAATTCTGCATTTCTCCATCTTAGGTGAAAACATTTGTTAGCCCTGCCAGTGGCTAAAAGCACTTAAGCAGAAACAAAAATAGACTGAAGAATAGGGTTTGGGGTTGGCATAAGATCTATTGTCAATCCTACCCTGCTTATCTGTGTGTTAAAATATGTTTGACCTATTTTCTTCTGTAAAAAGTCATTAAAGACAATATTTATTCCAGCAGGTATCAGGTAGACTTTGAGCAAGTACTTGAAGCTTTCCTTCCACATCTCTCAGAATGCACTTGACTTCTAATGGGCCTCTCATTTTGATCATCTATCACTCTGAAACTAAAGCTGCCATTCAATATTTGGCACTTAGGGTGCCAAATTGGAAGATTTTTATATGTCCAAATGGGGATAAGAATGGAGCTGCCAAAATTGTACTCACTTGTGACTTAAATATCCAAGAAAGAAAAAATAATGCCATTAAAAAGTGTGTCATCTCCTCTCTATGATTCAGTAATGAAAACCTGTCTGTCAGCTGCATTCTGTTTAATCATTGGAAATGGTGTGCACTATATCTGTGAAGTCTAAATGGAAAAAGTTGCCACTGCAATTGCAGCTTCCTCTTACCAATAAATCAATGTAGAAGAGGAGGGGAGAAAGAAGGCCATCTGACAGCTCTCCATCAAAACGCCAATCATAAATTAGCACCTACAGAGAACATATCACATGAGACTGTCTTTTCAGGGACTCAGAGTTAAATAATGAACAGAGATACTTTAGTTTAAAAAGGTTGTAATTCCAAAGATATCAGAGATGCATTTAATGAAAGCAAAGGGAATCACCCAGTGAGAAATTTCAACCTGTCTCCGAAAAGAAAGCTGTATACCTGCTCTTGATTTTGGACATTTGGAATGGTTAAGATGCTGATAAGTTTTACAACTGCAACTAGAACAGACCCTGACTTCCTTCACTGATAGTATTTCTTAAGACTCTCCCCGTAATATAAGACAAATTTATTGTTTTCTCGTTTTTTGAAAGAAAGCACCAAGCACCGTTGTGTAAAATATGATTTTCAACTTGATGGCAGCATGCCCAAGTGATTTAGGTGATATTGGATTCTTGCATAGGTTCACTGCATAAACCTAGAAAAAGAATGCTGGTTTTGACAGCAGGAGAAGGCACATTTCCTTCCTAAATCATTAAGTTAGAAATATACTTGTTCAAAACATATGTTGTATTCTATGTTTCTTAGATTTGGCATATAAATTTTAAGAGTTGATAAAAGATCAAGTAAGTTCATATTTTAAAGAAAAGAAGAACTACATATAATTAAAATACAAATTATATTAAATTACTTTTAATCTGATAAATACATTAAAATGATATATGAAGTTACTGACTTTGTACTAGTGAAATAAAAATATGAGTTTCTTTTCTCTCTTTTCCCATAATACCTGCAAAGTTTCAAGTATCTTCTACCTTGTGACCTTTATTATTTTTCAATAAAGTGTGCTGTATCTTTCTTGTTTTGAAAAAATAAAAATGGTACTAAAAATAGGTATTACGCTATCTCTAAATTTGCAAATGTGTTGCTTTAGAATGCGATTTTTATTCTCAAAAGGCTCAATTTATACCATGCCATGATTAGGATTATTACAGGCATTTCCTGACATTTTAGTAACCTGTTCTAGAAAGACATGCAAATTGTCCCTTAAAACAATAAAAACAGAGCAAGAAGAGACCTGAGAACAAATGAAGTTCAAATTCTACCAAATATGGCACTATTCCTCAGAAGGCCTTGATGATGTTGACTAGGCCTCTGCTTGAACATTTCCAACAAAAACGTATGCATTATCTCCAAAGGATGCGATTTTATCCCTGGATAATTATGGACAATAAAAACATTTCACCTTTTATTGAGCGAAATACAAATAAAAATAGTAAAATTTTGCCTGTGCTTTTGATGTGTCAGTCAGGGGCTCTGGGGTACATGATTTTACCCCCATTCTATACTTCATTCCTGTTGAAATCAACCCCAGAGCCAAATAATTATCTCAGCTATCTCATGTGGTTTAACCATGGTCAATAAAGCAGGACTGTTATCTCACTGAATCTGAAAAGAAAACTTTCATTCAAATACTAACATTTGGATATTTTGTATATCAGATTGTATCCTAAAAAGAGGTGTTAACCTCAAATGGGTAATTTAGGAGAGTTTAGTAAAGAAACTGTTAAAAAGTGTGGGCAAAATTACAGATGACCAACAAGAATTGGTGAAGCACTCTGGGGCTTGCAACAGAAGAGATCTTGCCTCCTCTAGGCCTGAAGGGGAAAGAGGAAGGAGAAACTACTCTCACCCAATGATCGCAGTTGTAGTTGCTGGATAGTGTAGCTTGGCAAGAGCTGTGGCTTTGGTAAAGACCAAAATGGCCCAGCTGGAGGGAACTAAAAACTAAATGCCCTGCTTGTACTATCTTTCTGCCTTTTGAGCGCCTGTCAATAGTTTTTATTAGTCAAACACAATGACAAGCCAGAAGCAAAAATGCTCACTGATGCAGTCCATTCATATTAGCCTCCCTGGCCACAGAGCAAGGTAGAGAGAGGTGAAGAGTGGACAAAAAAAAAAGTGCAAAGGAAATATTAGCATACTATGTACTGGAAACTAGGATACATTGTTATTATTGCTTCATGGACTATGTAAAAAGGTGAACATATATCACCAAACATAAACAAAAAGTGTGCCTATTTTAACAGTTACAAGGAAACAAATCTATGGGCTGGAAGAGGTGTGTGTATCTACTGACACTGTGGGTATTATTTCATTGTTTTATGAATAATTCAAAGTTTCACCTTTCTTTGAACCAACTTAGTTTCAATGCATTGTTGCAATATTATTTCAATCTCCCATCCCTACACTAATTAATAAACACACACACACACACACACACACGTATATGCATATGTATATGTAACTAACCTCAGCAATGAAAAGAACTTACGTCCTTCCTGTCTTTCATGACAACCTGTTCTACTTTGTTTTAATCGTAGACAAAATAATCCTAGCCTTTCGTTTACAAATTCAATATTGACGCTTTCCTTCTTCAATTATCATTTTGCTATTGTTTCTTCTCTAATCTTCTTACCCCAGTTCACCAATGACTAGAATTCTAGCTTAAATTCTAGTTTCTCAATTTTTGAGTTTGTAACAATACTTCCCTTGTAATAGGGATCTCTAGTTCCTAACACAAATTTGTCAAACCAGGTATTGTTATTTGTGCCAGTAATTCAGTAACTAGGCTTTTGTCTTATTTTTCATCTCCTAAGGAGCACGTTTTCTAAAAGGCAATACAATTTATGCCCCTGAAAAATCACAGGATCTGTGTGGCTATTTCCTCAATATCTTAGGACAGGACGTGGCATTATTTCTGATATATAGTAAACATTTTAGATATATCTTCTGACAGCAAATGAAATGTTGCCAAACATTGCAATGTCTGCTCACTAGTTCCCTAAATTGCCCCCAACTACTTGCCATTTGCACTGTGGTAATTGTAAAGCTATTCTTATTTTATTCTCTGATATGGTTTAGCTGTGTCTCCACCCAAATCTCAATTTTAATAGTGTCTCCCAGAATTCCTATGTGTTGTGGGAGGGACCCATGGGAAGGTAGTTGAATCATGGGGGCCAGTTTTTCAGGTGCTATTCTCTTGAGAGTGAATGGGTTTCATGAGATCTGATGGGTTTATCAGGGGTTTCCACTTTTGCTTCTTCCTCATTTTTGTCTCTTGCCACCGTCATGTACGAAGTGCCTTTTGCATCCCACCATGATTCAGAGGCCTCCCCAGCCATGTGGAACTGTAAGTCCAATTAAACCTCTTTGTGTTCCCAGTTTTGGGTATATCTGTATCAGCAGCTTGAAAACAAACTAATATATTTTCTATTAGGGATATATGACTCAACTTGAACAATGGACATTGATGCTTCTGCCTCACTTGGGCATTTCAATGAGTCCATTCTCTCAAATTCTGACCCACATTTAGATGTGCTTTTTCATGAAGATATCCTCAGAATAAGAATCTCCAAGCCAGAAAACTTTTTTGTCAAGCTCCCAATTTCAACCAATTATGCTACTTATGCCTACATTTCTTTGGCTTGGTCTTTCTCAGCCCAAAACTGTCCCACTACCCACCTAATTATTTCAAATCCCATTGAAATGTGTTGATTGTTTCAATTACATATTTAACATCTAAGATATTTAAAACATGTCTCTAAGCCTTATGAAATAACAATAAAATAAACAGCACCAATACCTTTGAAGTTTCCTTTGTTCATTTCTATGATTCTATTCTCCTTTCCCCACCAACCCTACAACCACTATCCTGAATTTTGTGATTATCATTTTCATTTCCATGCTCTATTCTCTCTCACACACACACACACACAGCCTATATTTTGAACTTTATATAAATGGAAGCATACTTTTTACAAACTTCAACAACTTCCTCTTAATGGTAAACATCTTCTTCATTATGTTTATCTATGCAGATGGATGCAGCTGTAATTTATTGATTTTCATTGGTATATAGCAAAATGCATCTCAACATTGAATCTGCTCTTCATTCAATTAGCTCTGTATCTGCATTTTTCCTAGTCCTCATGCTTGTTATGGTCAAAAGGACTGCCTAGGTTAAGGCAAGTTCAGGCTGTTACACACTTCAGTTTTGTATGAGTGAAGAGAATCTAAATCTAAATGAAGCTTAACACAATCAATGGTTAAGCTGATCAGATGCAAAGCAAATCATCACCACTGACATGCTCTGAAGTCACTTTTCCCCATGCAATTAAAAATGCCTGGCAGGGACAAGAAAATAGACTTCAGAATCAAATTGCCAGGGTTCTAGCTATAGTTTTGAAAGTCATGCAGTCTCTCTCTCTCTTCCTCAATATGATTGTTTGTAAAACTAAAGCGGTTTATCCTCAAAAAATGTGTATGAGGATTGGACAAAATAATCTATGTGGAATACGTAGAATATATTCTATGTAGAACATAAGAAAATACTCTATGTGAACTATAAATAGGGTAAGTTTATCATGAAGATAATATGTATTTCAAGTGCCCTAGAGGGGTCCTGGCAAGGGGTTAGGATTTTTGCAAAATTTTGAAAAGAAATAAGTGGATTATTTAGAGTTAATAAAGACCTACAACTTTTTTCACTTACTCTTCTCATTCATTATACTTTCCCTTTTCTATGATACCATTGGAGTGATATCTACTATATGGGAAACTTTGCTAAGGGGAATTTTGGTTAGGACAATAATTTGTCTGGATTTCTTGGGGTATACTCTTGTGATTAGAAGTCATTTTCTTTATGGTTAGACATAGTCAGTCATGGGATTCATGGTAGATATGTAAGCCATGAAAGTGTAAAAATGGCTTCCAGAAAAATTCTTGCTACAGCTCACTCTGCAAACTAACCCAGAATTTTGACCTCTACAAGAGGGACCAGAGGTTGAATCATAATATGAGAAAGTGTCCTCTGGCCCATGGCAACAGAAGTATGTGGATAGTGGAGAAAAAACAAAGTTAGGGAACCAGAAGCAAACCAGCAAGCAATTCTTCTAATAATATGTGAAACGGTAAAAGCAAAAAGTTCATTTTTCCTAAATGCCAAGTGAAAATGGATTTTGTTCTTCTGCCAGAAATATATTTGACAAAGCAAGATATACTTTTATTAGGTGAAATACAAAATAAAACAATGTTTGCTTGTGTTGTTATATAAATTCAGTAGAAATTACTGTAGCAATGAGAAGTGAATTAAAATAATTTTCAGGCCATTCCAAAGTCAGCAATTTATTAAGCAAAAGATTTTACTACAAGTAATATATAGGCTTGACTAATTTAAGAGCCCAATTAATTAATGAAGTTTTTTTATAGCGAAAAAATATTGCTTTTCTTTTTTTATTAATTCAACACAAAATGCTGATATAAGCCACTGCAGTAAGGAAACAGAGATGACAAATTATTTCATAGGTATTGTTAATTCAAAGAACATTGAAGATGAGTAACTGCACAAAAATACCTAAAATACTCCTCAATCTTACAATAATATATGAAAGAAATTTTGTAAAAGTTTTTCCAAAGTTGACAACAATCCGAAAAGTTACATGGCATTACCAAAGATGAATTATTAGGCTGAGAGAATCTTTTCTAAACTATCATTAAATAAAACCAGTAATCCTAAAGGAAAGATGGAATTACCTTTCTCTTCTCCCTTTGAGAAAAAAATGACAAAATAATTGTCACGTGAAGAAATAATCAAAGAACATAAAACCAAAAAAGTAGATTTTTAGAGCTATTTTAATAAAATGTATTAGTTTTCTGGAATTGTCCATGTTTTAGATTTGTTAGACTTTTGAAACTATGTAACTGTAAATGATTTATTTTCTTATTCCAAGTAAATATTCACATTCATACTTAATTTTGTATGTCTCATTTTGTATTTTATTTTTACCTAGGGAAGATTTTCTAAATTATTTAAATTTCTTACCACACAAAATCTGGATTTGTATCTGTCATGTAGTAATCGCTTGACAAATGTGAGTGTTCCTAACTATTATATACCTATAAGCTATTATATTGTACATATATACATGTACATATACACATGTATGGGCATGCAAATATATAGATGATTTCACATTTGTATGTATTTAGGGATGTTAATGAAACAATGTACATTTTTGGAGGCGTTCATTTTTAATTCATGTAGCCTCTACTTAAGTCCTAGAGGCATAGATGATGTGTCTTAACCTTCTGTCTTTGCACTCTGTGAAAAATTTCTATGCCTTTTTTATGTGAAAAGACATAGAGTTAAAAATATTATCATACACTTAAAAAATTGAAAGTTTTTATCAGATACTTGAATCAGGAATCACAATATTTAAAAACCAGAAACACAAACAAGAAAAGACACTTTGAAAATAAGAATGCATTTGTGAATACATAGTATGACTATTTACATGAAATCTAACATTTTTGCCAAACTATCAAGGCATTCCACAAGCTTCTGAGTTATGAGTGGAGACAAAGTTTATATTTGAACTCTATCACCTAGAATTTTACTCGATAATATAAGAAGAAAAAGTATTTTTACCCCACTGTGTTGAACACATTGTCTTGAAAAGAGCTGGTATCAATTTTTGAAGCTTCAAGAATAAAGTGTAAAGTAAAAATACAGCTTGTCAAAAAAACATAGCGTAGCTGTGTGTGATACTGCAATGAAATAAGAATTTCATGTTATTAAAGCAGATGACAGTTCAATCTAGTGAAAACAATGGCGTTTGAAAAGTACTAGATCTATCTATATAAAATAAGCTTATATTAATATGCACAGAGCATGAGTATACACACAAGTTAACATTTCAAGAGTTAACATTCTTGGCATTATTCACAATTTAAATTATAAAAAGCATTTTTGTGGTGGCTTTACAAATATTTTTAAATGACTATGTCACAGTTATGTCATATTGTTTTATATATTGCAAAGATAGTCATTTGGCACAGCATGAAACAAAGTGTTATTGCTGGGTCTACTGCAATATGGTATCATTTGTTCAAAGTCCTTCATATAAGTGGTGTTTTAGGAGGAAGAGTCATAAACTTCAGATTTAAAAGGCTTGACTCTGAACCCTAATTCTGTTCTTCAAAACTGTGTGACTTTAAGCAACAGGACTAACCTCTCTGTACCATCTTCCCTGCTATAAAATGGACAATAATATTTGTCTTTCAGATTTATTGTGAGGGTTAAAGCAAATATGATTAGGCACATTACTGGCCACATACTGTCACATTTGGTGGAATTTCAGGTTCACTACTTCTTTTCCCTCCCACACAAGTCCATGGGAGGAGAAAACTATCAGAAAACAAGGCAATAATAGTGATCTTTGAGATGCACAATGTGTTTATAATGTAAAATTATAGGTTATTTTTCCAGAGTAGGAACAGAAATACTAAAATCTCTTTCCAATGCTTTTGAGCTTTGAGGAATCTTAGAGAAAATTACCATCAACATTGTGTCTGTTAATAATGTAATTAAACATGTCACTGACAAAACATAAACACATATGTTCAATCTTAGATAACTAGCATAAGGACAAGAAGTGTGCTTTAGAGTCTGTATTTTTTCTGCAATGAGTTCACTATACATATACTTCAAAGAACTTCAGCAATAGTAGATACCTGGCAGATAATTTGGGATCCTTGTGTTTCCCATACATCAACATGACATTGCTGAGGGTTTAAAGTTTCCCTTTTTCTATGCCTGGGAAAGAAACATGGTCAGCACTGAATTGCAGAAAACAGTTCAAATTAAACAGCACCAATCATGTCCCTGGCATACATAGTGAATGTTGTACATGATATTTCCATGATCCTTCCAAAAATTCTGTGTGGTATCAATTTTCCATTTTGGGTGAAGAAAATAAAGTACAAAAAATAAGTAACATGCATGAAGTTATACAATTAATAATAGAGAGAAATGGGAAGTAAATATGAGTATACATGGATCCAAAGGGTACAGGGAAAGATTATCCAGAAAAAGCATTTCAATAATTTACTAAAAACCATATAGTTATTAGTTTTAAAGAAAACATGGCAACTGAAATGTCCTTTGTAAGATGTCAGGAATTAGTTGCATGTAACCATAAATTCTGCAATCATATATTAAATGCATATGATGTACAAGTCACATGTCCCTTACAAGGAATTATCTACATTATTAGTGGTTAAATACATACAATAGGTAACCATAATAATAATTATAATGAGGAATGAAATCTGTTAAAACAAACAATAAATGAATTTCTGTGAAAGTCCAGAAGAGGAGGCAAGTAAATATTTCCAAGGAAATACAGTAAGGCTTCCCAGAAGAAGCAACATTTATATCAGATCTTAAAAGATATAAAGCATATGTAAATATGCTTTATTTCAAAGGATAGATAATATAAAGCATATATGGTTTTGCTTTTTAAAAAAAATTTTGTAGAGAAAAAATATTTTATATGTTTCTGTAGAGAAAAAATATTTTTTAAAAAGCAAAACTGAAGATTTTTGCTACAGATTAGAGAATGGCATTTGCAGAGATTTAGAGGTAGTTTAATTAAAATATTACATTGGTTATAGCCACATGAAAAGATGTTGGCATTAATGCCTTCTCAGCATAAAACTTAGGTAAGATGGGATAAAATTTTTAAAATAAAAACATGAATTTTAGGCCACTAGGAAATCAACCTGAGCACACAAGAATTGTATAACTGTTTATTCATAGTGCACTACTGCATCAGATCAGTAAGTGAGTTTGTGATATTCTTGCCCAGGGACACTCTCACCCCTTAGAAAATAGGCAACAAAGACCTACAGTTTTAGTGGCAGAGGTAGGGGACTTAGTTCAGAGAGAAGAACAGCTGGAACTTTAAAGGGACAATTTTGGGGGAAAAAAAAAAAAAGCTCTTAGGCTGAGTTAAGAAACTCCCTACACATTTCTCTCTGCTAAACTATATATGCCACCAGAAGATCCTAGAGAGCCTGAAAAAATTAAAATACTAGCCATATTTTTGAATTTTTAACAACTTCAAAAGTTTCCCTCAACCTAAACACAAGCCATACAGTAAATAATAAGCTTTACTGGATTCTAGTATCTAACTATAACCTCCACTCAAACAAAGCATTGGCTTACGGATAAACTGAGAAGAAGAGATATTTCCAGAGAACCACACTAAACTATGCATCCCATGATGGAGATAATGTTAACAGTTTGAGTTGAGACAAGCTGATTCCCTTCTAAAGCAAAAAATAAACAAACTTCTAAAGAACAAAACAAAATCAAGAGTTGCTACAATGTATTATCTACAATGCTCATACAATACTTAATAACTAGTAATTTTACCAAGAGATTACTAGACAATCAAAAAAATTGATACATATGCAAGAGTTTAAAAAAGTCAATAAAAATTTATTCCAATTTAGAGTTAGCAGAAAAATACTTTGAAGCAGCTTTTATTAATACTTCAAAGAACTAATGGTAAATATACAAGAAATAATCAAGTTAGGAATCTCAACATAAAAAAACAAACAGAAGCTGTGGATATAAAAGTAATGTCAGTGAGATGGCCAATTAGAACTGTCACCCAGTATTACTAACCTCAAACAATACAACTAGAAACAATTCAAAAACAAGAATACCAGCCTAAATACACCAGAACTTTAAAGAGAAGCCTAACTGAGAGAAGTTACAACCATTAAAAAAAAAAGAATAATAATTTCAGTCTGTGCCAACCCCTCCTGTAACCTGGCATAATGCCATTCACAGATAATTTCTTAGACTTATGGTTGCCAAGGTGAGAGGAGGAAATTGGAGAGGATGTTCCATCTCCCTGCTTGTTTAGGAATCTTCATGGGAAGGTCACACGGATACCATCCCACAGGAACCACTGGGAATGAAGGAGGTCTAGACTACCTGGGATGAATTGGGGACAAAGAGCAGGATGTTGATCACAGTGACTGGTATGCAGACCTTGGTGGTTACTCAACACTTCAATCAGCAGGGAAACCATGTTGAAAATACTAGCTGATGTCAAGGTACTTCAGGGGGCACAATTTAAATGGAGGCCCAAACCCCTAGCTAGATTTTTCACAAATCTCAGAAGCTCTGGTGGAGCCTTCCCTTGGTTTGGAAACAAAATTTTGGAATTAAGTTCCGGTGCTTGCTTAACACTTCTCCAGACTGGGAAACAATAGCAGGGAAGCAATATAGTTCAGGACAATAATTAAGCTGTGGCACTCACTTTGTCTTTCCCAAACAAAGATATGATGACAAGACAATGATTTAGCTCCAGGGCTGTGATTTAGTTCTGGTGATCACTGTAAGTTTTTTCCAGAATGGAAAACAGTAAAGGCCAGCATTTATGCTCTGATACTAGAAAGTAAATGTCTAACACCACCAAAGAACACTAGCAAAAACTGAAAGAGATGACTGTCTCCACAAATGGGCTGTCATCAATGTCAAAATGCAAGAATTGTGAAAAGTCAGGGAAATATGAGACCACCAAAAGAAACAAGGAACACCACCAAGAGCACCAGTAATGAACTCAGAAGAGCTGAAAATCTGTGAAGTTTCTGACAGTGAAATCAGAATCATCCTCTGAAAGAAGATCAAAGAATCATTTTTAAAAATGGATGAAAAAGTAAATAAAATTTGAAAATCAATTCAGGATGAAAGTGAGAAATTCAATGGAGAAATAAGTTAAAAACAAAACAAAACAAAATCTTAGAAATAAGTAGTACAACAGCTTAAATAAAAACCTCTTTAGAAAGGTTCAACAGGAGACTTGATCACACAGGAATTAATTAGCAAGCTTATAGACAAAGTATATAAAATCATCTAATCAGAGGAGAAAAAAAGATTTAAAAACAATGAAAAAGGCATACAAAATTTATGAGACACCATCAAGTAAACTAATTCCCATATAATTGGAATTCCTTAAGGAGATTAAAATAGAAAAGGCTTAAAAAACATATTTAAGGAAATAATGAAAATATTTTAAATCTAGAAAAAGAAGACAAAGACAAGATCATCCACTTATAGGGATCTCAGAAATCACCAACTACGTTCAACACAAAGAGGAATTACCCAAGTTATATCATAATCAAATTAGCAAATCCAAATACTAAAAAAAAATTCAATGGGCAGCAGGAGAAAAGAAACATAACACAAGAAATGGAGTCATTATATGTCTTTCAGCAGACTACTCAGCAGACTTGCAGACCAGAGGAGAGTAAGATGTAGTCTCCTAACTGTTGAAGGAAAATAAAACCTGTGTACCAAGAATACTGCAGCCCAGCAAAGCTGTTATTTAAACACGAAGGACAGATAAGTACTTTTCTAGATAAACAAAAGCTGAAGGAATTGATCAAACTAGATATATCATACAATACCTTTAAAGGGACATCTTCAATCTAAAAAAAAAAAAAAAAATGGATGCTACCAGGTAACACAAAAAACATCTGAAGGCATAAAACTCACCAGTAAAATAAGAAAGCGGAGACATTCAGAAAACTCTAGTACTGTAATTTTGGTAAGTAAAACACATATCAAACTATAAAGACCAAAAGCAAAGCTATTGAAAACAACATAACTACAATGATTTGTTAAGAGATAGGCAATGTAAAAAAAGTAAAATGACGCATCAAAAGTCAAAATATAGGGCTGTAGTATTAAAGCGTAGGATTTGCTTTTGACACTTTTCTTTGAGATCAAAGTTGTTGATAGTTTCAAATAACATGTTATAAGAAATTTTTTGTAAGTTGCCTGATAACCATGAAAACTACCTATAATAGATACAGTAAAAATAAATAGCATGGAATCAAACATATTACTGGAGAAAATCACTTAACCTTTACTACAAAGGAGGATAATAATAGAGAAAAAAATGAATAAAGAATCTACCAAAAAATTCCCACAGAAAACAAATTACAAGATGGCAGTAGTAAACTCTTTATCTATCAATAAGAACCTTGAATAGAAGTGGATGATATTAACCAATTAAAATTTATAGAGTGGCTGAAAGGATTAAAAAAATAAGACCCAACAGTTGCTGTCTTCAAGAATATCACTCCATCTATAAAGACATGCAAAGCCAAAAAATGTAGGGATGGCAAAAGCTATTCAATGCAAATGGAAAGGGAAAAAGAGTAGGAATGGCTATACTTATACCAGATAAAAGAGACTTTAAGTCGAGAAAGGTGAAATCACAAACTACTCCAGCCATGGTGGAAAGCAGTTTGGAGATTTCTCAAAGAATTTAAAACAGAACTAATATTTGATCCAAAAATCTCACTACTGGGTATATACTCCCCCAAAATAATTCATTTTATCAAAGACACACACACACACACACACACACACAGACACACACATGACATATGTGTTCATTGCAGTGCTCTTCACAATAGCAAAGACATGGGATAAATCAAGGTGCCCATCAACAGTGAATTGGATAAAGAAAATTAGTTACATATACATCATAAAATATTAGGCAACCATTAAAACAAACAAACAGCAACAATAAAAAACAAAAATCGGCCGGGCGCGGTGGCTCAAGCCTGTAATCCCAGCACTTTGGGA
>NW_012114688.1:7402168-7426069 GCF_000951035.1 Colobus angolensis palliatus | reverse complement strand
AAGTGATTCTCGTGCCTCAGCCTCCTGAGTAGCTGGGATTACAGGCACCTGCCACCATGCCCGGCTAATTTTTGTATTTTTAGTAGAGACAGAGTTTCACCATGTTGGCCAGCCTGATTTCGAACTCATGACCTCAGGTGATCCACCCACCTTGGCCTCCCAAATTGCTGGGATTAATATACAATTATGTTATTCTTGAGTATAATCAACCTATTGTGCTATCAAATAGTAGGTCTTATTCATTCTTTCCATTTTTTTGACCCATTAACTATCCCTGTGTCCCTCCCAACAAACCATTACCCTTCCCAGCCTCTTATAATCACCCTTCTACTCTCTATGACCATGAGTTTAATTGATTTTATTTTTAGATCCCACAAATATATGAGATCATTTAATCTTTGTCTTTTTGTGTCTGGTTTATCTCACCTAACATAACGATCTCCAGTTCCATCCATGTTGTTGCTAATGACTGGATCTCATTCTTTTTTTATTGCTGGTACTCCATTGTGTATATGAACCACATCTCCTTTAGACATTCATCTGTCAATGGACACTTAGGTTGTTTCTAAATCTTCTCTATTGTTAACAGTGCTGCAACTTACATAGGAGTGTAGCCATCTCTTTGATAAACTGATTTTTAAAAAATTATTTGGGGTATATACCCAGTAGTGGAATTGGTAGATCATATGATAGCTTAAGTTTTAATTTTTTGAGGAACCTCCAAACTGTTCTCCATAGTGGTTGTACTAATTTATATTCCCGTGAACAGTGTAGAAGAGTTCTCTTTTCTCCACATCCTCACCAGCATTTGTTATTGCCCATCTTTTGAATAAAATCATTTTAGCTAGGGTGAGATGAGAACTTATTGTAGTTTTGATTTGCATTTCTCTCATTACCCATGATGTTGAGCACCTTTTCATATGCCTGTTTGGCTTTTGTATGTCTACTTTTGAGAAATATCTATGTAAACCTTTTGACAATGTTTTCATCAGACTATTAGATTTTTCTTCCCAATAGAGTTGTTTGAGTTACTTCTACATATTCTTGCTATTAACCCATTGGCAGAGGGGTAGTTGTAGTTTGCAAATATTTTCTCCCATTTTGTGGGTTGTCTCTCCCTTTTGTTGATTGTATCTTTTGTTGTGCAAAAGCGTCTTAACTAGATGTGATCCCATTTGTCCATGTTTGTTTTTGTTGCCTGTGCTTGTGCAGTATTACCCAAAAAATGTTTGCCCAGACCAATATCGTGAATATTTTCCCAATATTTTCTGGCGGTAGTTTTGTAGATTGAGGTCTTAGAACTAAGTCTCTGGAGCTCTTGTAAGGCATATTTGGGGGTAATGAATTCCCTCAATATTTGCTTATCTAAAATGTATCTTATTTCTCCTTCATTTATGAAGCTAAGTTCGTCCAGATATGAAATTCTGGGTTGGAATTTTTTTTTTAATAAGAAGGTTGAATATTTGCCCCAATCTTTTCTGGCTTGTAGGGTTTCTGCTGAGGGATTTCCTGTTAGCCAGGTGGGCCTCCCTTTGTAGATGATCTGACCTTTTTTTCTAGCTGCCTTTAACATTTTTTCTTTCATTTCAACATTGAAGAATCTGATGTATGTGTCTTGGGGTTGATCTTCTTGTGAAGTGTCTTACTGGTGTTCTCTGAATTTCCTGAATTTGAATGTTGGCCTCTCTAGCTAGGTTGGGGAAGTTCTCATGAATGACATTCTAAAATACGTTTTCCAGGTTGCTTACACTCTCCCTATCTATTTCAGGTATATCAGTGAGTCATAGATTTGTTCTCTGCATAATCCCATATTTATCAGAGCTTTTGTTCATTCATTTTCATTACTTTTTCTGTATTCTTGTCTGACGGTCTTATTGCAGTAAACCAGTCTTTAAGCTCTGAGATTCTTTCCTTCATGTGGTCTACTCTGCTATTAATATTTGTGATTGTATTATGAAATTCTTGCAGTTTGTTTTTCAGTTCTATGAGGTTGGTTGCATTACTTTCTATGCTGGCTATTTTGTCCATCAGTTCCTGCATTGTTTTATTGTGATTTTTAGCGTCCTTGGATTGGCTTTCGACATACTCATGCATCTCAACAATCTTTGTTCGTAACCATATTCTGAACTCTATTTCTGTCATTTCAGCCATCTCAGCCTGGTTTGGAGCCCTTGCTGGAGAGGTGGTGCAGTTTTTTGCAGGAAGGAAGGCATTCTGGCTTTTTGAGTTGTCAGGGTTCTTGTGGTCATTCTTTCTCATCTTTGTGGGCTTACGTTCCTTCCATCTTTACAGTTGCTGACCTTTGCTATATATATCCTATTCCTATTTGATGACCTCACAGGTTTGATTGTGGTATAAGGTGGATTTAGTCAAATGGCTTTGTTTCTGGAAGATTCTAGGTGGCCCGCGCTCGATTCCTATCTCTTGAACTGTGTGCTCTAACTCTGGGACTTGTATTGTGCCTCGACTTTGTTCTCTGGATTCTCAAGGTTAGGAATCCAAGGTGCTGGGGGCTCTAATCTGCTCCTGAACTACTGGTCACTACATTCCAATGGGTGGTCTCAGCCAAAGCATTTATAGTGTGGTGACAGCGGGACTCCATCTCATTTGCATGTGACAGCAGCAGCCTTTGTGCATGGCAGGGTGCATGTTTCTTGGCTGTGGCAGTGTGCTAGTGGGTGCCGGGGGCGACATTCACCTCAGCAGAAGCAATGTGGCTTTAGGGGAGATGGGGGGTGGAGGCCCCTCCTGGGAACTGCGTGCACAGTCATGCTGGTGATGGTTTTGGCACCAGGCAGGGCACTGAAGGGTGCAGGTGTGTGTGTTTTTTCTGTGTGCCACCGGCAGGGGTGGTCACTCAGGGTGGGGGAAGGTCCGCTGTTCTCTGTGCATAGTTTCACTCCCATGGCTGGAAGGGGCACTGGCAGGAACAGAACAGGGTTGGTTGGCTCTATGCCTGCCCAAGCTCTGAGTGTGATGGTGTGGTCCTGGGGCGGGGAGGTGGGCTACACTCCCACTGCAGAAGTGGCAGGACAGAGTTCTCACACACATGCACTGGCAGGTGAAGGAAAGCAAAACCCACTCACGTGCAGATGCTCTGGCAAAGCTCTATGGTGGCTGCTGTGGGCCAGGGGAAGCTGCTGTGTAGGGAGGGAGTGGGTGGGCTGGTGCATGGCTGTGAGGGACGCTTACTGAAGCTCTCTACTGGTTAGGTATGGTCCCCTGGCACAGAAGGGGCAAGACTGATGGGCAAGACTGCCCTCCAGAGTTCAGTTGCAATAGCTCCCCTAGAGCTAAAGTCTCTTAAGGGAGCCAAGGGAGCCTAGGGGAATCGCCATCCCTGGCTGTGCTCCACTACAGATGCTCTGGCTCCAAACCCGCTGGGCTCCACATCAGCTGCCTTGCTGCTCCTTCCACTCCTGTAAGCGGTATTCCCTTCCAACTCTGTGTCCCTGGTGCAGAGGGCTCTCCTTCCTGAATTCCAGAGGCCTGCAGCGAGAGCAGGTACCACCTTGCCAGTTCTCCTTGCTAGAAGAATTCATCCATTCTTCTAGTCTCATTGGGATATTTATGACTTAATCTTATATTTAGAAAAACCTAAGGATTCCATCAAAATCTGGTAGAAATAATTTTTAGGCCGGGAGCAATGGTTCACGCCTGTAATCCCAGCACTCTGGGAGGCCGAGGCGGGCGGATCACGAGGTCAGGAGTTCCAGACTAACATGGGGTGAAACCCTGTCTCTACTAAAAATACAAAAATTAGCTGGGCTTGGTGGCGTGCACTTGTTGTCCCAGCTACTCAAAAGGCTGAGGCAGGAGATTCTCTTGAACCCAGGAGGCGGAGATCGTGGAGCAGAGATCGCGCCACTGCACTCCAGCCTGGGCAACAGAGCAAGACTTTGTCTCAATAAATAAATAAATAAATAAATAAATAAACAAATAAATAAATAAATAAATAAAATAGAAAGAAAGAAAGAATTTTTAAAAAGTAAACTTTCAGATTATAAAATCAACTTACAAAATCAGTAACATTTGTATACACCAACAGCAATTAATCTGAAAAAAAAAACAAGAAATCAATTCAATTTACAAACAGCTCCAAAAATAACTAAATAAACTCTCTAGGAATAAATGTAATAAAAGAAGTGAAAATTTATACAAGAAAACTATTAAATACTGATTTAAAAAGTGAAAAGAACACAAAAAAAGGAGAGATACCCCATGTTCATGGGTTGGAAGAATTAATATTGTTCATAACTTTCATACTACCGGAAGTGATCTACAGATTGAATGCAATACCTATGAAAATACCAATGACAATCTTCACAGAAATAGAAAAGCAATACTCAAATTTATATGAAGTCACAGAGAACCCTGAATCGCCTAGGAATTTTCAGCAAAAATAATAAAACTGGAGGCATCACACTATCTGATTCCAATGTGTACTACAAAACTATGGTAACCAAAGCAGCATAATATTTGCAAAAAAAAACAGACACCTAACCCAGTTGAACTGAATAGAGAACACAGATATAAATTCCCACACTTACAACCAACTAATATTTGACAACAGTGCCAAGAACATACATTACAGAAAGAATAGCCTCTTCAATAAATGGTGCTAAGAAAGCTGGATATCCACATGTAGAAGAATGAAACTAGACTCCTATCTCTTGCCATATGCAAAAATCACACCAAAACTTAAGTAAGACTTAAATGTAAGACCTGGAATTATGAAAATGGTAGAATAAAACATAGGAAATGCAAAAGAAATATTGGAAATGGAATGGAATAATGGAAATATTGGAAGTAGTATAAGAAAATTGGAAATGATTCAGGACATTGATTTACACAAAGATATTTTGAGTAAGGCAACAAAAATCAAACAATAGACAAATAGAATTTCATCATGCCAAAATACTCCTGAACTTCATCAGAAACTTCTGAATTTCATCATGCCAAAAATATTCTGAACATCAAAGAAACAATCAATGGAATAAAGATACAGCCTACAGAATGAGAGAAAAGATTTATTTGACAATAGATTAATGACCAAAATGTATTTTAACAAATCAAACAACTCAATAGAAAAAAAACCCACCTAATCTGCTCTAAAAAATGGTAATAGGATCTGAATAGACATTTACCAAAAGAAGACATGCAAATGGCTAATAGGCACTTGAAAAAATGCTTAACATAATTAACCATCAGCAAAATGCAAATAAAAATCACAATGAGATATCAAAGGAGATAGTAAAATGGTTATTATCAAAAAGACAAAAAAAAACAGATGCTTATGAGGATATGGAAAAAGAACTCAGGTATTGGTGGAAATGAAAATTAGTACAGTCAGTATAGAAAGAAGTATGGAGTTTTCATCAAAAAATTAAAAATATATTTGCCATGGGAACCAGAACTCACACTGCCATATATATATGTATATATCCACACACAAAAATATATATATCTCAAGTGTATATATATATATATATATATATACACAAATAAAAAATCAGCATGTTAAAGATATATCTTCATTTTGATGTTTATAGTAATATTTTTCACAATAACAAAGACATGAAATTAACATCAGTATCCATTAACAGACAAATGAATAAAGAGAATGTATTATACATGGAACATAATTCAACCACAAAAAAAATGAAATTCTGTCATTTTCAGCAACATGGATGGAATTGGAAGTCATCATATCAAGTGAAATAAGTCAGGCAAAAAATGACAAATTTCAGTTGTTCTCATTGATATGTAGGAGCTAAAGAGTTGATTTCATGGAAGTAGAGAATATAATAATGATTACCAGAGGCTGGGAAAGTTTCAGGGAGGAGAGAAAGAGATTGGTTAATGAGTAAAAAAACAGAATTAGATAGAGGTGATAAATTTGAGTGTTCAGTAGCACAGTAGGATGACTACAGCTAACAATAATTTATTGTATATTTCAAAATAGCTAGAAGAATTGAAATGTTCACATCACAAAGAAATAACAAATGTTTGAGACAATAAATATCCCAATTACCCTGATTTGATCATTACATATTGTATGCATGCATCAATATAACACATGTAACTCATAAATACATATACTCATTGGGTATCAACTTTTTTTAATTCTGAGATAAAATATACAATAATTGAAATAAAAATTTCACTAAATGACTCAAAAGCAGAATTGATAAGGCAAAATAAATCAGTAATTGATTAAAATAGATCAGTAGATATTCATTTCAAATTATAAAAAGAAAAGGAATTGACTTAAAATTAAGTCATGGATGTGTGGGAAAATATCAGATATTTTAGCACACATTTTAATAGCTTTCCAGTAAAAGATGGGGTGGAGAGAAGGCAGAAAATCATTTGAAAAGAAGTTTAGTTAAAAATACAAACCAAAAACCATACTGATCCCAAGAAACTTATCCAATCGGAAATATGATAAACACACTAAAAAGAAAAAGAAGAAAAAAACAACACCCACAGAGCTAGACATACTAACATAAAAATGAAAAGCTTGGTCAAAGGAAAAGAAAAATTAAACCTCAATTGCAGAAAAACAATAATACGATTAACAGTTAACTTCTTATCAGAAATGACAGAAGCCAGAAAACTTTGCAATGACTTATTAAGGTTGTTAAAAACTGAGGAAACAAACAAAAACATAAAAGCTATCAGCAAAAGTCCCATATTTAGCAGAATTCTTTTTTTTTACAGGTGGTTGTGGAATAAAGAAAATTCAAATATAAAAAGTACTGATATAAATCATTAGTAGTAGAATTCTACTTAATAAAAAAGCTAAATGAACTTCAGTGTGAAAAAGGTTACATTAGATCGTAATTCATATATAGAGGAAGAAACCAAAACTACTGAAAATGGCAAATATGGAGGTATAATTTTTAAACATTAGGTATTTTTATTCATATAAACCTATAAGAATATAGGTGTGTGTGTATATATATATAGGTATACATATGTGTATATACAGGTTTACATATGTGTATATACAGGTATAGGTATACATATATAGGTATATATATGTAGGTACATATAGGTATATACACATATACTCATATATATATTATATATATAATTATTTTATGTTTAAAACACTTGTACCTTACTTTATCTTAGTGGGCATTGAATTATTTTACCAAATTGATTCAAAAAACAACAGAAAAATTTAAACGTCTATATATCAAGTAAAATATTCCACTACTAATTAAAAATATTCCCTGAAAGAAAAGTCTAGGCCTGGTGACTTCATTGTTGAATTTTATAAAACTATGATGAAAGTACTAATGTCAAACCTGGACACCCTTTTTTACAAAATAGAGGAGAAAGTTTACTTTCTGACTAATTTTTTTAGTTCAGTACCACTTTGTCACCAAAGGCAGAAAGAGACATCACACAACAATAGAACAAGCAAATAACAAAATAAGTATGAAACAATATCACAGACTCTCAAAGATGTGAAAATCTTTAACAAAATGTCAGTAAATCTAACTCAGCAAGAATTAAAGTATTACCAAGTATATGCAAGGTTGATTTAAAATCTGAAAAGCAATATAATACACCATGTTAACGGGATAAATTAAACATTAGATAATATCACAGACACAAAAACATTTGACAAACTCACGTATTTAGCATGGAAACTCTTAAAAACAATAGAAATCACCTTCTTCTTCCTGACAAAGGACATATTAAAAACTTAAGCTATCATTTTACTTCACGGTAAGACTGATGCCCTGTACTGTCTTCCCTCCTGAAAAGCAAAGTTGTCTGCTTACACCAATTCCACTTAAGAATATTGGACGTTCTAGACAGTGTAATAAGAACAGATAAAAAAATATACTCTCTCATATTTGACTAAAGGATGTAGAACATGATCATGCACGTAGCTATGGAAATTAATACATTATTTTAACAAGATCAATATAAAAATCAGTTTTGTTCTATCGGCAACAACAACAATCTGAAAATTAAATTAGAAAATTAAATAGATTTTATTGAAAATAGCTTCAGAAAAAAATGGAAATAATAAGTTTAAGAAAATATATTCAAGACCTACACACTAAAAATCATAAAATATAGCTAAGATCAATTACAGAAGACTTAAATGAATGGAGGAATACACCATGATCATGAATTTGGAGACTCGATATAGATAAAACATCAAATTTCCCAAAGTGATATAGAGATTTGACACAATACCAGTAAAATTCCTGGCATTGTTTTGTGGAAATTAACAAGATTATTCTAAAATGTATGTTTAAACTCTTTAAATTCCTTTTATTTTATATACATTTTAAAATAATTTAATATATTTCTTTTATGCAAAAATCATAAAAACAATTTAAAAACGAGATTTTAGAAGCAATAAAAAACTTTGCTTACAAAAAGATACAAGATAACGAAAAAGCAGCCACAGAGTGGTTTAAAATATTTGCAAAGCATACATCTAACAATATATTACATCAGTATAAAGAAAGAATGCTTACAATTTAACAATAAGAAAAAATGGCTCAATAAATAATGGTCAAATATTTAAAGAAACACTTCCCAACAGAATATATGTGAATGATCAACACACATAAAAAGATGGTCTGCATCATCAGTCATTAGGAAAATGCCTACTATAACCCCAAGGAGATTCTATTATACATTCCCTAAAATAACTAAAAGCGAAGAAAGCTGATAATACCATGAATATGTAGAGAAACTGGAATCTTCGTATATTGGCTGATGGGAATGCAAAATGGTACAGTCACTTTAAAAGCAATTTATAACTTCTTAAAAAGGTACACCACTGACCAAGCACCTCCCATTTTAGTTATCTACTAAGAAAAATTAAAACAGATGTCAAACACAGATGTGTATTTTAATGTCTTAAAAGTATTGTCTACTATAGCTATAAACTTGTAAACCATTCAAATATCCTTCATCTGATTAATGAGTAAAGAAAATGTAGTATACCTATACATCGGAATGTTATTCAGCAATAATAAGAAATCAACTACTGATACAAATAGCATCCACCATGAGAGAATCTCAAAAATAGTACGCTAAGTGAATAGCAATACACAGGAGTACATATTGTATGATTATATGAAATCCTAGAAAAAGGGGAAACAGTAAAAGAAAGTTAGCAGTTAACAGGATTTGGGGGATTGGGGCACAGATGTAATGCAAAGGAGCATGAGAAATTTCTTTGAGGTGATGGAGGTGTACTAAAAATTGATTGTGATGGTTCTCATATCATTCTATTCATTTATCAAAAATAAATAAATCCTGCACTTAAAACATGTGAATTCTATTTATAGAAATTTTATATACAAAGATATAACAATATCAGAAAAAAATCATGGATGAACTTTTTATTCCCTCAAATGTCTAATGTTTGACAATTTAAATATAGTGCCAGCTCGAGGTTTTTCTCAGATGCCTCTTATTAGAGATGCCCATTTTGTCTATTTTGCTGAGTAATTCTATTCTATGTATTGAAATGTGTTAAATGATTATTTTGCATTAATTGAAAAGTTTACAAGAAAAGTTGGTTTTGTTTCTATTTTTAAGGTGATGAATTGCATTCATGATTTGAGTAGGAATCAACCCACAGAGTCATGATGTATACTTGTTTATTTTTTGCTGGCTACAACTCATTAATATTTTGTGATAGAATTTATACATCTTTTCACCTTTGGGCTATTAGTCTGTAATTTGAGACATCTTTTGTCATCATGATTATCTCAGCTTTTTTAAAATCAGAAGAAAAGTGTTAGCGTCTCCATCATCTGTAAGTTTTTATTCAATTAATGTTCTTGTGTCTTAAAATGCTTAGTAGAATTCATTCATGAAACCAGCAGGATCTCTAGTCTTCTCTGTGAAAACATTTTAATAACATTTAATTCCTTTTTAATAGATTACACATGTAGTTTTTTTTGTCAGTTTCACTATTGTATTTTCCATAGAATCGCCTTTGTATAATTGTCAAACCTATTGGCATTGGGTTGGTTATATTTCTTGATCATTTTTTATGTCCGTTGGAACTTTAGTGATACTCTATTTTTTATTCTAGTTATTGGTAGTTTGTGTTTTCTCTTTTTTGTCTTAATCTTGTTGATAAGATTTGTCAGCATTATTAATTTTTTTACATAATCAACTGTAGGCTTTGTTATTCTATTTTTTCTAGTTTTGTTAATTTCTGATCTTATCCTCAATGTATGCATTCTTCTACTTAATTTGTATTTAATTTGCTCTTTTTTTCTTAGCTTCTCAAATGGAATTGTAGATTACTAATTTTCAACCTTTTTATTTTTAAATTATATAGATTTGAACTTATGAATTTCTTTTTAAACACTGTTTTAGATACATCACAGAAATTTTGATGCTTTGTTTTACCATTTTTAGAAATGTTTTCTAATTTCCCTTGTGAATTCTTATTTGACCCAAGAGTTACTTAGAAGTATGTTGTTTACTACTCACTTGGGCAGCATATATACTAAAACTGCAATGATACACAGATCATTAGCATGACCCCTGTGAAATGATGGCATGCACATTCATGAAGCATTTCAAATTTTTCACAATAAAATGATATAGGAGTTTAAGGATGAAAGAGCCAGTAAAAAAAGAACCTAATAGATCCGACAGAGCTGAATAACACAATGCAAGAATTTCACAATGTAATCACAAGTATTAACAGCAGAATAGACCAAGCAAAGGAAATAATCTCAGAACATGAATAATGGCACTCTGAAATAAGACAGTCAGACAAAAATAAAGGAAACTAATAATAATGAATGAATAAAACCTCTGAAAAATATGGGATTATGTAAAGAGGCCAATCTATGTGAATCATTGGCATCACTGAAAGGGAGGGGAAGAAAACAAACAACTTGGAGAACATATTTCAATGTTTTGTCTATGATATCAGATATCAATATAGGATATCCAGGGTATAGGACATTGTCCATGAAAATTTCTCAAACCTTGCTAGAGAAGCCAACAGTCAAATTCAAGAAATACAGAGAAAGCCTACAGGATTCTACACAAGAAGGCTCTTTGTAAGACACAAAATCATCAGATATTCCAAAGTCAAAATGAAAGAAACAATGTGAAAGGCAGCTAGAGAGAAAGGGTAGGCCACCTACAAGGGGAAGTCCATCAGGCTAATAGTGGACCTCTCAGCTGAAACCCAGGAAGCCAGAAAAGATTGAGGACCCATATTCAACATTCTTAGAGAAAAAAATCTTCAACGTGTAATTTCATATCCAGCCAAACTAAGATTTCTAAGTGAAGGGGAAATAAGATTCTTTTCAGATCAGCAGATGTTGAGAGAGTTTGTTATGATCAGACCTGCCTTACAAGAGATCTTGAAAGAAGCAGTAAATATAAAAAAATCACTGCCAGCTAATACAAAAACACAATTATACATACCAGTGATACTATAATGCAATTGTGCAAACAAGCTAGCATAATAACTTAAAAGGCACAGAGTGGCAAGCTAGATAAAAAATCAAGACCTTTTGTTATGGTGTCTTCAAGGGACCCATCTCACATGTAATGACACCGAGAGGCTCAAAATAAAAGGATGAAGGAAAATCCACCCAGCAAATGGGAAACAGAAAAATGCAGGGGTTGCAATCCTAATGTCAGACAAAACAAAGGTTAAACCAACAAAGATCCAAAAAAGACAAAGAAGGGCATTACATAATGTTAAAAGGATCAATTCAACAAGAAGACCTAACTATCCTAAATATGTATGTACCCAACACAGGAACACCCAGATTCATAAAACAAGTTCTTAGATAACCAGCAAAGAGACATAAACTGTCACACAATAATAGTGCAAGACTCCAACACTCCACTGACAGTATTAGATGGATAATAGGTGCAGAAAATAAAGATATTCAGGAACTGAAGTCAACCTTGGACCAAGTGGATCTGGCAGGCCTCTGCAGAACTTTCCACTGAAAACCAACAGACTATACATTCTTCTTATTGCTACATGGCACGTGCTCTAAAATTTGTCAGATAATTGGACATAAAACAATCCTCAGCAAATGAAAAAAAAATAATAATCTGAAATCAAACACACTCTCAAAGCACAGTACAATAAAAATAGAAGTCAATCAAAACCAATGAATTACATGGAAATTAAACAACATACTCCTGAACGACTTTTGGGTAAATAATGAAGTTAAAGAAGAAATCAAGAGGTTCTTTGAAAATAATGAGAACAAAGATACAGCATATTAGAATCTCTGTGACACAGAGCTAAGGCAGCATCAAGAAGAAAATTCATAGCATTAAATACCTGCGTCATAAACTTAGAAAGATCTCAAATTAACAACCTAACATCAAAACTGAAAAAATTAGAGAAGAACAAATCAAACCTAAAGCTAACAGAAGACCAAAAAAAACCCAAATCAGAGCTGAACTGAAGTAAATTGAGACACAAAAAAACCATTCAAAAGATAAACAAATATAGGAGTTGGGGTTTTTTTGGAAAAAAATAAAATAAAATAGGCTGTTAAGCAGATTAATGAGGAAGAATAGAGAGAAAATCCAAATAAACACAATTACGAATGATGAAGGGGATGTTACCATTGACCTCCCAGAAATACAAACAACCATCAGAAACAAACAAAAAAAAAAACCCAGAACCTGACGGCTTCACAGGCAAATTCTACCAGATGTACAAAGAAGAGCCACTACCATTCCTATGGACACTATTCCAAAAAATTGAGGTGAGATTCCTCCCCAGCATTATCCTGATACCAAAACCTGGCAGAGAGATAGGAAGAAAAGACAATTTCACACCAATATCCTTGAAGAACATGAATTCAAAAATCCTCAACAAACTACTTGGTAAGTGAATCCAGCAGCACATAAAAATTAATCTACCACAATTAAGTAGGCTACATCTCCAGGATGCAAGGTTGATTTAAAGTATGCAAATCAATAAATGTGATCCATCACATAAACAAAACTAAAGACAAAAACCACATGATTCTCTCAATAAATGCAGAAAAGCCTTTTGATCAAATTTAATACCACTTCATGTTAAAAACTCTTAATAAACTAGGTATTGAAGGAACATACCTCAAAATAATAAGAGCCATCTATCACAAACCCACAGCCAACATCATACTGAATGGGCAAAAGCTGAACGCATTCACCTTGAAAACAGGCATAAGACAAGGATGCCCTCTTTCACCACTCCTATTCAACACAGTATTGGAAGTCCTAGCCAGAGCAATCAGGCAATAAAAAAAAAATAAAGGCCTCCAAACAGAAAGGGAGGAAGTCAAACTCTGTTTGCAGACATGATTCTGTATCTAGAAAACCCCATAGTCTTTACCTCAAAAGCTCCTTCAGCTGATAAAAGTCTTCAGCAAAGTTTCAGGATACAAAAATCAACGTATGAAAATCATTAGCATTTGTATACACCACCAACAGCCAAGATGAGAGCCAAATTAGTAACACAATCCCATTACAATGGCCACAAAAACAATAAAATAAGAATACAGATAAACAGAGAGGCAAAAGATCTCTACAGTGAGAATTACGAAATACTGCTCAAAGACGTTAGAGAAGACACAAGCAAATGGAAAAACATCCCATGCTCATGGATAGAATCAATATCATTAAAATGGCCATATTGATTAAAGCAATTTACAGATTCAATGTGACTCTATTAAACTACTAATGATATTCTTCACAGAACTAAATAAAATAAAATAAAATAATAAAAAATTAAATAAAATAATCTAAAATTCACATAGAACCAAAAAAGGGCCAGAAAAGCCAAAGCAATCCTAATCAAAAAGAACAAACCTGGAGGCATCATGCTACCTGACTTCACACTATACTACAGAGATACAGTAACCAATACAGCATAGTACTGGTACAAAAACAGACACCTAGACCAATGGAACAGAATAGAGAGTGCAGAAATAGGGCCATACATCTATGACCATCTGATCTTTGACACAGCTGAGAAAAACAAGCAATGAGGAGAAGACTCCCAATTCAATAAATGTTGTTGGGATAATTGGCTAGCCATATGCTGAAGATTGAAGCTGGACCTGTTCCTTACACCATATACAAAAATCAAATCAAGATGGATTAAAGACTCAAATGTAAAACCCAAAACTATAAAACCCTGAAAGACAACCAAGGTACTACCTTCCTGGGCATAGCAACAGGCAAAGATTTTATGACAAAAAAATACCAAAAGCAATCACAACAAAAGCAAAAAATTGACAAATAAGACCTAATTAAACTTCTAATTAGAGCTTTTGCACAGCAAAAGGAACTATCAACAGAATAAACAGACAACCTACAGAATGGGACAAAACTTTTGCAAATACCTAACAAAGGTCTAATATCCAACATCTAAAAGGAACCAAAACAAATTAACAAGAGAAAAACAAACAACCCCATTAAAAAGTGGGCAAAGTACATGAACAGACACTTCTCAAAAGAAGACATACATGCAGCCAACAAGCGTATGAAAGAAAAGCTCAATATCACTGATAATAGAGAAATGAAAGTCAAAACCACAATGATACACCATCTCACACCAGTCAGAATGGCTATTACTAAAAATTTGAAAAAATAACAGATACCTGAAAGATTGTGGAGAAAAGGGAACACTTTCACTCTCATTGTTGGTGAGAGTGTAAATTAGTTCAATCATTGTAGAAAGCGGTATGATTATTCTTTAAAGTCCTAAAGGCAGAACTACCATTTGACCCAGCAATCCCATTACTGGGTATATACTCAGAAGAATATAAATAATTCTACCATAAAGACACACATGGGAATGTTCACTGCAGCATCAGTAACAATAGCAAGACATGGAATCAACTTAAATCTCTATAAATGGTAGAGTGAATGAAGAAAATGTGGTACATATTCACTATGAAATGCTATGTAATCCTAAAAAAAAAGATCATGTCTTTTGTGGAAACATGGATGGAGCTGGAGGTTATTATTCTTAGCAAACTAATACAGAAATTGAAAACCAAATACCATATGTTCTCTCTTATAAGTGGGTGCTAAAGGATGAGAACTCGTTAATACAAAGAAGGAAATAACAGACACTGGGATCTACTTGGGAGGAGGAAGGGGAGCAGAAAAAATAACTATTGGATACTAGGCTTAATACCTGGGTGATCAAATAATCTCTGTACAACAAACCCCCGTGACATGAGTTTACCTATATAACAAACGTTCACATGTACCCGCAAACGTAAATAAAATTTGTACAAAAAACAAAAAAGACGTATTTTTTTAAATTTCCAAATAATTGGGGATTTTCTAGATATCTTAATTACTTGATTTTTAATTAATTCCATAGTGCTCAAAATATATTCTATAACATTCCAAATGAGGTGAGGTGGTAACTCACTGTGGTTTCGATTTGCATTTCCACAATGATTAGGGATGTTGAGTATTTTTCATGTACATGTTAGCCATTTGTATGTCTACTTTCAAGAAATGTCTAATCATATATTTTGCTCATTTTTAAATCAAATATCTGTTGTTTGGCTATTGAGTTTTTTGAGTTCCTTACATATTCTGAATATTAACTCATTGTCAGGTTCAGTTTGTGCATATTTTCTTCCATTTTGTAGGAAGTCTCTTCACTCTGTTGGTTGTTTTCTTTGCTCTGCAGAAGCTTTTTAGTTTGATGTAATCTCATTCACCTATTTTTACTTTAATTGTCTGAGTTTTTGAGGTCTTATTCAAAAAATCTTTGCCTAAACCAATGTCATAAAGCATTCACCCTACATTTTCTTCTAATAGTTTTATTATTTTGGGTCTTACATTTAAGTCTTTAATCCATTGAAATGCTGATGAAGATGTGAAGAAAGGGGAAATCTTATACATTGCTGGCAGGAATGTAAATTAGTACAGTCATTATGGGTAACAATAGGGAAGTTCCTTAAAAAAGTAGAATAACATGGGACTACCATATGATCCAACAATACTACTACTGGGTATATATTAACAAAAATAAAATCAATATGCCAAAGAAATATCTCCACTCCCAGGTTTACTGCAGCACTATTCACAACAGCTCAGACATGGAATCAACACCTAAGTGTTCATCAATAAATGAATGGATTTTTAAAATGTAGCACATATACACAATGGAATACAATTCAACCATAAAAAGAAATGAAAACCTGTCATTTTTGACAACGTGGATGAAACTTACAGACAATGTTAAGTGAATTAAGCCAAGCACACAAGGACAAATACTGCGTGATCTCACTCCTACTGGAAATTTTTAAAAAATTGATTTTTAGAAGTAGAGTAGAATAGTAATTGCCAGAGGTGGGGGAGGGGAGGGAGGAAGAAGTGTTAAAGGAACAGGTTAGTCAACAGGCATACAGTTACAGTAAGATAGGAGAAATAAGTTTGTGTTCTATTGCACAGCAGGATGACTACAGTTAACAATAATATATTGTATATTTCCAAATGGCTGAAAGCGAAGATTTGGCATGTCCTCACCACAAAGAAAGGACATGTGTTTGAGGTGATAAATATGCTAACTTCCCTGATTTATGACAATAGGTATCAAAGCATCACACTGTACCCCATAAATATATACAATTATCATGTCAATTTAAAACAAAACTTTAAGCATTTATTTTGAAATATATTGAGACTCACTGAGTGTTATATATTGAGGCTAAACATAAACTATCTCAGTTTTCATTTTATCTAAGACAATACATATAAAAAACGTACATTATTTTTTATTATTGTTATACTTTAAGTTCTAGGGTACATGTGCATAACGTGCAGGTTTGTTACATATGTATACTTGTGCCATGTTGGTGTGCTGCACCCATCAACTCGTCAGCACCCATCAACTCGTCATTTACATCAAGTGTAACTCCCAATGCAATCCCTCCCCCCTCCGCCCCTCCCCGTAATAGGCCCCAGTGTGTGATGTTCCCCTTCCTGTGTCCAAGTGATCTCATTGTTCAGTTCCCACCTATGAGTGAGAACATGCGGTGTTTGGTTTTCTGTTCTTGTGAGAGTTTGCTGAGAATGATGGTTTCCAGCTGCATCTATGTCCCTACAAAGGACACAAACTCATCCTTTTCTATGGCTGCATAGTATTCCATAGTGTATATGTACCACATTTCCTTAATCCAGTCTGTCACTGATGGACATTTGGGTTGATTCCAAGTCTTTGCTATTGTGAATAGTGCCACAATAAACATATGTGTGCATATGTCTTTATAGCAGCATGATTTATAATCTTTTGGGTGTATACCCAGTAATGGGATGGCCGGGTCATATGGTACTTCTAGTTCTAGATCCTTGAGGAATCACCATACTGTTTTCCATAATGGTTGAACTAGTTTACAATCCCACCAACAGTGTAAAAGTGTTCCTATTTCTCCACATCCTCTCCAGCACCTGTTGTTTCCTGACTTTTTAATGATTGCCATTCTAACTGGTGTGAGATGGTATCTCATTATGGTTTTGATTTGCATTTCTCTGATGGCGAGTAATGACAAGCATTTTTTCATGTGTCTGTTGGCTGTATGAATGTCTTCTTTTGAGAAATGTCTGTTCATATCCTTTGCCCACTTTTTGATGGAGTTGTTTTTTTCTTGTAAATTTGTTTGAGTTCTTTGTAGGTTCTGTATGTTAGCCCTTTGTCAGATGACTAGATTGCAAAAGTTTTCTCCCATTCTGTAGGTTGCCTGTTCACTCTGATGGTAGTTTCTTTTGCTGTGCAGAAGCTCTTTAGTTTAATTAGATCCCATTTGTCAATTTTGGCTTTTGTTGCTGTTGCTTTTGGTGTTTTAGACATGAAGTCCTTGCCCATGCCTATGTCCTGAATGGTACTACCTAGGTTTTCTTCTAGGGTTTTTATGGTATTAGGTCTAACATTTAAGTCTCTAATCCATCTTGAATTAATTTTCATATAAGGAGTAAGGAAAGGATCCAGTTTCAGCTTTCTACTTATGGCCCAAATGTGCATTCTTTGTTGGTTTCTTTAATTGAAATATTCTTACTGGAACCTCATTAATGAAGGACAGCTTCATGGGATACACAATTTTTGGTTGATTTTTATTTTTTTTATTTTTTTTTGCCTTTTAATGAGGAGGTTCTCTTGTCTTCTAATTTCTACTCTATCTGTTAAAAAATTCAGCCATCAATTCTTATAGTTGTCTCATTGTACATAAGGATCCACAATTTCTTTTAATTTTTCTGACTTCTTTTTCTGTGATAGCTGGTTCTCTTCTCTCCAGGACTGTGCCCAACAACTCTCAGCTACCTCAGCATTCCCTAACTCCTCTATTCATTTGAGGGCTCCTACCTCCCTGACTGTTCAGGAAAAGGCCTTGCAGGAAAAAAAAAAAAAAAAAAAAAAACCTGAGGAAAATACTACGCACTTCCTTTCCTATGTTTTCTTTCTTTCACAATTCTGTGCTGCCTGTATCCAATGCCTGAAGTTCATTGCTCGTATATGTATTCTTTAGTTTTATAATTGTGAGTAAGGTAGGGTAACTCCAATACCAATTATTTCTTTGTGCACATGAAAATCACACTTTAATGGGGAAATATATAGTAAACATGATAATTACTTTTAAAACTTCTATGTTAGGTACTAAAAACTAAGAAGAAAATAAAGCAGAAGCATGGATAAGGAAGCTTGTATAGGTATGGTGGGGGAGCAAAGAACATGGTAAAAGAAGCATTTGATATTTTTGAAAAATAATGCAACGAAAATTCCACTGTGAAAATGTTCTTAGAAGAAAGTTAAGAGAGTGAGCCATGCAGATATTGGCAGCAAGGGCCTTCTAAGAGAGAGTAGTAGCCAGTATAAAAAGGTATGTGGCAGGAATACATATAGTATGTTGGTAGGAAAGTGAGGTGGCCAGTGAGACTAGACCTAAATGAAAGAGAGAGTGTTAGGAAATGAATTTACAGGTATAAGTGAGGATCAGATTGGGTAACATTTCCATCACTTGCAAGAATCCATTGCTTTCTTAGAGCATAATAGGAAGCCAGCCGAGGGCCTTTAGTACAGATAGTTTACTATGTCTGGCTTTCATGTGACACAAAAAGTCCTTGGGAACCAGATTTAGGATTCTGAAACAAACTTGAGTCCTGTGAATGTGGCAGAGTTGCAAAGCTTTTGTGTTTGGAGGAAACTTACCTGACTGGCTGTATACCACAAGGTTGTCTTGATGTAATATGCCTCGCTAATCTCAGAGCAGTTTGGGCCTGCCTCTGGACATCTCTGGATCTCAGTCAAGGAATATTCTGTACGATCACTGGCCAGCTGCCGAAGCTAAATTGTGCCAGTTAACTTTTGCTTTAGTAAAATAACTTCTACATTCTCAGGTATGAGAACATTTTCCATAGGGGGGATTCTATGGTTATTTCGTTTTTTAATTTAAAGGACAGTGAGTGTGCTGTGATCTTGAGTGAAGAGTTTATTCACAAATCACTCAATGAAAGTTCATCTGTTTGATTGCTTGGATTATAAAGTATACCTCCATTCCAAGTGACTTAAACAATAAAGGGGAATCACTGGCTCATGTAACTTGAAGGTCCAATGGTTCAGTAATGTCATCAAGAACTCAATTTCTTTCAGATTCTCTGTTGTGCCATAAAAAAATCTGGCTTCACTCTACCTCTGGCTTCCCTGTAAGTCCTAATGTGGCTGCCGGCAGTTGGGCAACATGGTACATTCCCATCCAACAGCACAGAGGACATCAAATAAATATCTGACTTTCCTACTAATTGAAACACTGTAAACAGGCCCCTGTGTTCAGGGGAGTGTCATATTATGACTGGTCAAGACTTGAGCTACATGAAATATTGTGGAAAGAGGGATGGGATAGCCCTGATTGATTTAAACAACAGGGAGCCTACTTATTGTGACAGAAGTGAAACTAATATCACCCTAATCAAAGCTGATACAGATGGGAAAGAATAGAATGGGTGCTGAGAAGATGACAAAAATAAAGAAATAGAATTCACCAGTGCCAGGATGTCTTCATTCAGTGTATTCATATCTAGAAAGCAGACTCAATAGACTCCAGCTTTCATCCTCACAAGTGGAAGAGAGGTTGAAGATCACTAGCATTTGAGTCCTCCTTGGAATGAATGGGCTCTACCCCTGTTGTGGAGCTGTCAGTTATGATGGTATAAGATTGAGCTATATTAGTATAGAGTAGAGATAAAGTAAAACAGAATATTTTAGAGATGCTAAAAGTTCTGATTATGACCACAGAACAGAAAAACAGGTTTCAACAGGTGAATTTCAAAGCAGTTTGGAAAAGAAGGAAACCTCGTTAATCACTGGGTATCTCTGATTGCTTTTGAAGACCCTCCAGTTTAAAAACATTAATATTCATCCAAGTATATGAGAGCACCATTGTTAAGTTGTAGCTTAGGATTTTTCTTTTGGAGATAGAAGTGTATCTTGCAAGTGTGATTACAGTTGGCTGCAAAATTTGCTTAAACACAAAGAGTATGAATATATCAATAATATTTTGTAACAATAAAAAGAAAAACAGCAATGGTAAATGCTCACATTTAATCGAGTATTGCTGTGTAGTAGCAAGGAAATTTACATGTGTTTACATATTTGATCCCCATAATTCTATGAAGCAACTGAGATAGACAGAACTTAAACACCTTACTTAGACTCCAGGTCAGCAAGCAAAAAGCATAGCTGAGAGATGCCTGCAGGCACTCTGACTTTTGCACTCATCCTCATAAGTATTCATCTCCACCTAGGAAGTCATATAAGATATTTTTCATTAGCTGTTACAAAATGTATATGTAAACTGATGAGATTTGACTGAAAATGTGGTTCTATATTCATCATCTTTTTTGATCCTTCCTGTAGCCCTGAAAACTTAGATTTTGTAGGATTGGCATAAAATATTGGAGGCTGAACACAGTTAATTAACACAGATCACATGTACTGGGGTTCTGGAAAAGATCCGTATATTGAGTTTATTTCATAGGAATCTGGGTGCCAAGCTATAATAGCATAATTATATACCATCTTCAGAGATATCTCCCCAAATTTACAAATGAGTTGTACATTTACTGAAACCAAAAGAATGGGAAGAAAATGTAAAATAAGCTAGAATAGGGTGGGAGTAGAATAAGAAGCAAGTTCGGGAAGCTGAAAAAAGATATTAAAATAATCACCAAAAGAAGGATATAGGCTTGAATAAGATATAGAGCTGAGTACAGAGTTAGAAGAAGAGAAAGAACTATGAGAAAGAGCATAAAATGTTAGGTCAAACTTGCATGTGGGTAGACATTCTTGAAGTACTAAAAAGAAAGGAAGGCTGATCTTCGCAACTTTAATTGTTCTATGTATTCATAATGGAACATCCATTTAAGAATACAGATAATAAGTAGGCAACTTCAATAACTCAAAATAATAGTTATCTTTTCTATGGATTTTTCCAAACCAACAATATGTAACTACCAATTTATTATTTGCTTCCTTTACTTTATTTACCTCCCACCCATTAAGTTTCCAGTTCTGCACTGATGTTCTGTTATTGCTTACTCCTTCAATCAAAAACTCCTGGGTGTTTAGAGTGTATTCAGTTCTGTGCTTAGACTCTGGTTCTAGAGATGACAAAAATACAGTTCCTCCCCTATTTAAGCTAACAGTCCTTTAAAGGAGACAAGTCTGTTAATCATGAGATCACAATTTAATGAGTGCCATGAATGTAACACAGAAACTGATTCTTGATGTACTGACTGGAAACGTTTGATAAATAAGTATTTAAAATTAGCATGAGATGAGATTAAAAAGAGCATCTGCTCAGAAATCAGGTATCCATAAAAAAGAAAGAAAGAAAGAAAAAGATTGGCAAGAAAGGAACCCAGCAAGGCAGAGCAGTCTCAAGAATAACTGAATGCAGACATAAACAACCAGAGGGCCTGAACCAGTTTTCTTATCATTGCCACAAAAAGAGAATAATAACAATAAAGACAAATGGCAGGGTCACCAACTCAGATATGAAAATTGCCAATAAAAACCAATACATCAGACATATTAGAAAAGTAACTTTGCTTTGAGAATGAATCATAGACCCTTGTGATCACTGAAGCTTGTAATATAGCTCTAGAATATTTCAGCTACTTATTATTCCATCCTATCAGATTTAGAAAAACGACAGGCTGAATGCTCAGCCTGTCTAAGCTATTTCAGAAATTAATTCCAAATATTAAACCAAATAGAACTGCTGCAAAATATAAGGAGCATACAAGTTTGCTAAGCCTGAATGGTGATAATAAAACTTGTATGGGTGCTACAGTGTTCTAATCAATGTCTAATTGACTCACTAATTAAAAAAATTCTGTCATATAATTTTTCTATAGCTCAAAAGCCTACTAAAATCTGTGAATTTATTTTTGAGCTAGAGTTTATAGTCAGGCATTTGTTATAGGTCAAAAAGTTCAACAGCTACTTTAAAAATACATTTATATTTTAGACAGGTTCTCCTTGACTGGTAGTCAGTCAACTGCCAAATTTTTAGGTATTATTTTTCTAAAATAAGTCCATATTAATTCTCAACTGACATAGCATAGCTACTTGACCAATATAGTAGGCATCAAAACAATGAAGGATATAGATACTTTATCAAGTAAATTAAAGAAAAATACTAAGCCTTATTGTATCGTGAATAGGTGATGAGCAATGTTATTCTGAGATTTAAAAAATTGTATAGAAATACATGCACACACATGTATGTATAAATAAATATATACTCACACAATTTTTTTCTTGGAAAGCAGGCCTTCTCCAATTATAAATGCAGTATATTGAAGCAAATCATATAAATCAGCCAATTTTCTTGATTTTATAAGGAAACATATTTAAATCATCCCAAATGTATGGGAATTCATCTTATTTTATAATAACATATATCTAAAATGTCTTCCCTTTAGTTACTTCCATTTTACAACACACACACACACACACACACCCTTGATATTTGCCTATGTACACTAAGTAAAATAGTCTATTTGCGGAGTAGTAGTAAATAGAAGAATTGATTGCTAAGATGGAGCCCTCCATTGCCCACAAGAAAGCTTCTCCATGAGCTTAACATGATCCTGCCCACCTGCTACCCCTATTTAATCTAGAAATAGACACCTCACTGAATCTGAGTCAGTCACAATTTCTCCCAATGAATGCAGATTTGAGAGTAAGAAATATTATGTTGAGTCATAGCCAAATTGCTTTAATGGCTTTTCTCTTGAGTGAAAGTTAAACTTCTATAGAAACCCTGAAAGACGCTGTGTGACTTGATTTTCCAACTCCTTTTTGTATTATGATGATAGGTTTTAAACAAGTATCTTTCTAATAAATTCCCTTTTTTTCTTTATGTTACCAAAACATTGTAACGAAATACATTCAAATCAAACAGTTGGGTTTCTGGTTTGTTCCATTATTTTGCTCTATGCACACACCACCTACCTTATTCTTACTAAAGTTCCACCTGTTATTAAACAAAAATCAAATGATTTATCCTTCCTGCACGTAAGGAGGATGGCACATCTCTGTCCTCCAACCCTACAAAAAGTTTCTTCTCTGGGCTAGATGATAGTTCCTTTTAAAAAATTAATTATTTACTTACCCCCAAGTTTTCTTTACTATTTACTTTATAAGTTCCATTTTAGTTCAGTCTTGCTTGTCTGTCAATACCAAGAGTTTTAGATGTCTAATATGAGAAAGAAGAAAGAGAGAGAAAGAGAGAAAGAAAGAGAGAAAGAGAAGGAGAGAAAGAAAGAAAGAAAGAAAGAAAGAAAGAAAGAAAGAAAGAAAGAAAGAAAGAAAGAAAGAAAGAAAGAAAGAAA
>NW_012114688.1:7356444-7402007 GCF_000951035.1 Colobus angolensis palliatus | reverse complement strand
AGGGAGGGAGGGAGGGAGGGAGGGAGGAAGGAAGGAAATATCCGCTGTTGGATATAGTGCATATCACTATATCCAATCCCAGTACATCCAAGAGGCATAGCAAATTGTCAAAGCGCTTTCATGAATTCTGTGACATCTTCTACTAGCAAACTTTCCTTTTATTAATTGACTTCAAAAGAACAGCCATTGACAGTTATTAAATATAAAACAAAAAAGCAAATTTAGCTTCCCCAGAAAAGATAACTTATGAGGAAGTATATAAATGTAATTGTTGTATTCCCCTGCAGGACAGAAGAACTTGTGCTCCCGTCTGTGAGGAGTGCTCCTGGAAGATAATGCTCAACTGTATGTTTCAGGAAATCTCAGAAAATTGCCCTTAGTTGAAGAGCCCTGCATTGCTCAAGGTCACATCTGCTTCCTGAAGAAACCTACATCCAATGCCTGGTTAATATAAAAGTTTGGACACCCAGCCTCCTCCCAACAACAAAAGGCCACTCAAGGGCCATCTATTTATGGCTCCAGGGCTCTCATATAATTGGTTGAAACCTTGTTGAGCCTGCATGCCTGCAAGAGCTTCTCTCACCTCCCAGTCCTATCTCTATCTCTTTCTTCTGTAGGTGCTGACTCTGACTGTACTTCCTAATAAACACCTAGCATTTTAATCTCTTTCTCAGAATCGGCTTCCACAGAATCCAACCTGCAACAAATACCTAGAAGAAAAAGATTAATTGAGAAAAGCATGGTCAGGCACCAATGACTCATGACTGTAATCCCCACACTTTGGGAGGCCAAGGCAGGAAGATCACCAGAAGTCAGGAGTTCAAGACCAGCCTGGTCAACATGGTGAAACCCCCCATCTCCACTAAGAATACAAAAAATCAGCCAGGTGTGGTGGCACATACCTATAATCCCAGCTACTTGTGAGGCTGAGGCAGGAGAATTGCTTGAACCTGGGAGTCAGAGGTCGCAGTGAGCCGAGAAAAGCATATATATATTTAAGTAAACAAAAATGTAGTAATACCTAGATAGTAGCTACTTGATTCTACTAGCTCTTCAATTTATGATGTGCATCATACTAAATATTTTTCCTGTTAACACTAAATGCTTTACATACTAATACTAAACACCTTAATTGCATTACTTCTGAGCTTTTTGTATGTGCATTATATTGCATGGTTTACTTGCATTATCTTACTTAACCTACATAGCAACCTTATACATAGGCATCATTATTTATCAGTTTTACAGATGAAGACAATTAATGCTTAGGAAGTTTAAACAACTTGTTCAAGATCAAATAGCCAGTAAGTGGCAGAATCAAGAGTAAAACCAATTAAGTTTAATCGCAAACCCACTTATTTCACCACTTCTATAGGTACTGTCCCAGATCTCAAATCAGAAGCAAAATCTACAACTCTGCTTTTTTCTTTTTTTTTTTTTTTCTTGGAAAGCAGGCTTTCTCCAATTGCAAGCCCAGAATCTATAATTCTGCTTCTGATTTGAGAAATGAACCTATAACATGGATACTTTCTGTGCTACATTCATTTCTTAAGTTGTTGGCTGAAAGTCCAGAGTTGATTAGAACAATTCTGGTCACACATCTGACCAGTAGCAGAAGATACTTGCTAATAAGTTTTCATATGCTAGTCTATAATTTGGGTTCTGGAGCACTTTGCTTGTTTGATGAAGACAAGATTTTGCAATGCACAGTTCAATGTGTTGAATTATTAGTGGTCACTCTTCAGAGAGTTAAAAGTTTACAGATAGAGAATATTATTGGTAGAAGACATATAAATAAATGATTAATGATGGGAGAATATATTAATCAAGTCAATCACAAGTGAAAAAAGACAAAATTTTCTCCTTAACATTTTCAGATATGATGCAAGCTAATTTTGAAATGTTCTAAGAAAATTTGCATAAGGTTTGTATGTCTGAGCAATGTAATCAAGATTTAATCAATAAAAATAATCTTAGACTCAGATCATTTTTCATGTTTCTTTGATTTATCTTTTCTAATTAAAAGATAACTAACTTATAATGTGTACCAATAATATGGAAAGACAGAGTGAACAATATTTCCTTTTCTTTGTCTCAGTGCTTTTGGTTTATTTGAAACAAATATATCTAAACATTATGGGTTTCCATTTAATATGTAAAAGTTTACTATTATCTAGAGAAAGTACTTGAAAAAATAGAAAAAAATATTCTAACTCTAAAAGAGTTAATTAAGCAACATTTATTTTGTTAGATAGTAAAATTTCTCAATTGTAGAGTACATTTTATTTGAATAAAGTCAATATACATCTCAACCAAAATAAAAAATAAAATCAGCATTTCAAATTATATTTTTAGAGATACAATCGTACAATATTGCTTAAGCAATAAAATATTGAGGTACGAAGTATTTTCACATTGAGCCATCCCTTTAGAGTACCTGGATAGCAGATTTCATGCCTTCTTAAAGAATTTTAGCATTTAGAATAGAAGATATATTTAGTTTCTTTCACTTAGAAGGAAATGATATTTCATTTCAGGTTATCAATGTAGAGAAACTGTATTTGCAATATAATCAAATATATCATCTATCAAGCAGAATCATCAAGCTATACAAGCCATGAAATTGGAGTAAATCTGTCTTCTGAAATAGAAAAAGAAATATATAACTATTCTTATATATTACCTATTTATATTGGCACATGTGCAATGTAGAGAAGGTCTTGTTAATTCTGGGCTTTTCTATGTATTTCAGTGCACTTTAATCTTAGTTCACCTTATCAAAAGATCTGAAACTATGGTCACTGAATCTACAGAAATATACTTTGTTAACCATTTTTATTCAACTGAAATGCATAGAAATTAGGTTGTCTTGGATATGCAATCTAGGTCAATACACTGGAATAAGTTTTGTACTTGAAGCATGCTAGCAATCTATAAATGGAAGCGTTTCTCTAGATATCCAATTGACATATACACAAAGTTTGGGGCAACCTAAGATTTTTTAAAAATAGTATTCATTATGTTAATCAAATAGAGGAAGAGGTTAAATAAGTCACCTAAAAATTCATAGCTAACCAATATCATGATGAAGGTTCAAACCTCATGTACTTTCCAAAAGAAGATATTTGTGTTTGAGAAGATGTTTTTACTTTGTGTTAAAAGAGTTATTTTTGATTGTAAGAAAATTCAGATTATAGGAGGGAGGCACAAGTGTATTGAATTTTTCTGAGAATGTGATGATTTTATCTGAAAATTTATGGCATTCTGCTTGGCATAGGAAATCATTTGGTTTCTACTTTATTTCCAGGTGCCCTTCAATTAAAAAAAAAAAAAACAAAACAAGAAACTAGAGATGTGGAAGTAAGGTATAGACAAAAGATGAAGATGACTTCCACAAGTTTAGAGGGATTTATTAGTGGGGGAGTCTTAGTAGGCCAGGTAAACACATGCTGGAATGAATAGGAAACATCCACTAAATCAATGAAAGCCATTGAACAAAATATTATATAGCTAATGTATTGATTTCTTTCATGTAATAATAATAACACGCCTTATATGCATTATCACATTTAAAACACTGATAACATTTTTAGGAGGTGTTTACTGTCCTACTATTATCATTATAGATGAAGCAAATTACACTAACAGAGATTAAATGTAACAGGACACAAAATAGGTAAACACTTACACTGCCCTCTTCTGCTTTCTAAGGAGAATGGTTTCCCTGCTTCTTTAATATATCTCACAAGGTGCTTGACTCAGCTTTGCTCTGCTGAGTGCTAAGGTGAAGTCTGAGGAAGAGAATTTGGGAAGCCCAAAGAAGGATAAGTTGCTTTACATGAGACAGAGAAACACAGACGAGTGGGAAAGAGGGAATGCAGAGAGTTGGAAAGAACAGTGTTGCAACCCTTTGAAAAAGAGATACATTGAGGGAAACTGAGAGAGGTGTGAGAATACCCATCGAGGTGTAAGTAACCATAAAGGGTGGAAGTTTAGACAAAAAGGTAGTCATAGTCCAACAGGATTTTTAGGATGTTTTGTGATATAATATATCTAGCAGTGTCTCCCAAATATTACAGGAAAGGGCTGTCATTTTCTTCAAAACTTTGTTGTAAGTTGGGATTATCATTTATACATTGACTTGATGAGATTTTCTTTAAAGAGAATTCAGTAGTCTCAAAAGGTAAATTCATTGTCAATTTTATCAGAAAATTGTCCAAATTCACACAACTAGTAAGTAGTAAAGCTAGAATTCCATCCCATCTATCTAACTTCCAGCTGCTACCATAATCACCTCCTTAGATTGCTTTTGTCTCCCAAGCACTTCTCTTTCCTCTGGAGAAAAATGTCTGCTTTCTTTAAAGTAAAAGCTCTGTGCATGCAGCTAAGCAGCTAAGGACATGAACAGCCACTGATACAGGCCAACTCATCAGCAGATTATTGAGGTATTGAAATATATTAAATTATTACATTATTATTTATTTATTTTTAGAGACAGGATCTTGCTCTGTCACCCAGGCTGGAATGCAGGGGTCTAATCATGGCACACTGTAGCTTCGACCTCCTGGGCTCAAGCAATCCTGCCTTAGCCTCCCAAGTAGCTGGGACTACAGGCCCATGCAACCACACCTGGCTTTTTTTTTTTTTTTTTTTAGATGAGGGTCTCTTTATGTTGCCCAGGCTGATCTTGAACTGCTGGCCTCAAGCAATCCTCTCGCCTGGCCTCCCATAGCCTTGGTATTACAGGCATAACCCACCATGCCTGGCCTTAGTCATTAAATTATATGCTACTTAAAACATCACTTCTTGTGGCATTGCTACATCCAACCAGTTATTTAAAATTACAAATTTTTAAATTCCAGTCTTATTCGCTGGGACAAGACTTTTGGTATAGAAGATGGGGATTTCTCCCTCTGCCCCCAAGGGAAAAAACTTTCAAATCTGGGTAAACAAAATATATAATAAAAAGTAACTACACTTTCTAGATGAAAATAGATAGATGTCAAATGAATAGATGTTGAAAATCTATACCAGCGGAGGGAAAGGAACTTTAGAAAACAATTAGAGAATCAATATACATGAGCATAGTTTTAAAGAATAATCAGGATTTTTCCATATGAAAGGGTAGTTGTACAATATTAAAGGGATAGAGACAAATATATAAAGAGAAAGACACTTGTAAAAATTGCAACATTTTTGAAGACTAATGATAAACTCAATTTTCTTTCTCTGTTGATAAACTCCTTTGTGTTTGAACTGTAGGTTTTAGCTAAGGTTATTTTACTTAGCTTTCTTGTTTCATTATAAATGTTGCTAACATTTGGAATAACTGTGGCTACTTATTCAAAGAATTTGTGTCCACCAGGATATATGGAGCTTCAGCTAAATTCAAAATGCCAAAGCATATTTATTTTCATTCATTTTTAATCAAATAAAATAACTAATAAATAAATAAATAATCTTAGATAAAGATTACTAGTAATTTAACAATTTTATGAAACTTTTTCTGAAGTTTTAACGTTTCCAACATTTTGCTATCTTGCATTCAACCTATGACTCAAACGAAGATTTGCTTCATCAAAAATTTGTTTAATGCTCTTTATGTGAATGCAAACCTGAGTTTTGAAGTCATATCAGCATTCTCAGACCATATTTTCTCTTGATTGCTCTGCCTAGGTTTGCTAGAGTATTAAGTTTCTCAAACTAAAAGAATTTGACATGTTTTCTTCTAAAATCAATTTTCTTTAGAAATAAGTCCCTTGAAGTTTCTATTAGTAACAGTGATTCTTTCTATGTTAGTCTGTGCATGCCTGCCCTAACAGCAAGGGAATAAAAGACGGCTTCTTTTGCATTGTTTAGTCCACCAAAATAGCTGTTTATGATCATGATGTATGTTCATATTTAACAGCTCTTCTCAATCCATTTAGCTATTTCTACATATATTTCAAAAAGAAATTTATGCTTTTCATAAAATATTTTGAACTTTCTTCTTTCAAAAATAGGTAGTGCAACACTAGAAATATATAATATTCCCCCACCTAATGTCAAATGGTTTCTAGTAAATTTCCTTGAAAAGGCAGATATCCAATAAATTTGTTTTGATTTATTACTCTTTTCAGTTGAACAGTGTTTGTAATAACTAATCTGTATAGTTCTTTGAGAGCAAAAGGGAAAATTGTGCCTCTATGGTTTTCTTAGGAATGACTCTCTTCAGTCAGATCACGAATTGAGTTTGAACCAACCAGAGAGTAGCAGAAGGAACGTTTTCTCATTTCTATGTCCAGAAAGATACATTCCTGTTACCCTCCTGAAGTCAGAGGATGAAATTATAGTCAATGCATCTTTGCAGATAAACTATTAGGTACATTTTTCTTTGTCTATAGAAATTAGTGGAACACAGGAAACTACAGCTTGCTATCCCTTCAATCCCTTCGGAAAAAAATGTTGGGTGGAGGGTGTTCTTGCATGTATGTGTGTTTCAAACTTCATTTGGGTCAATTTGTTTTTTGCTACCACCAGTATAATAAGTAGCATTTGTATAAATCAAAATCATATGAGGCTGTAAGTTTATCAGGGATAAGAAGCTTTCAGTCTTTGGAAAATCCATCACAGTGTTCTCAGTGAATAATGAAACTGCATAGCTAAGGAGCTTAGATATACTGAAATGTAGCCCACTTTCAAGAGAAGGAAGGGAAACTAAGCTCTACTTCCTGAAAAAAAAAAAAAAAAAAAAAAAAAGAGTATCTGTCTATATTATGTGGGATTTTTCTCCAAAGATTTCTTTCTACTCTCTTATTGATTTAATATTTTATTTATATCAGTATGGATTCATGAATATTAATTTTTTTTATTATAATGCAATATTATGCTATTTGTTCATTGTGTATTCTGTTGCTAAATTGTTCTACCATGTCCTTATGGGAGCTCTCTCAGGTTGGAGCCTTGTGTCCATTTGACATGCCCTCATCTTTTTATACCTTGAATACTTTCTTACTTTCTGGTACTACAAAATGCTCTAGACTCATTGTTCAATTTTCCCACCACAGACCCAGGATTGACTTCACTTTTAATTTCTGAAAATAATTTAGTAGACATCTAGGCTCCATCTCCTCAAGAAGCTGTGGACTCCTAATATCTTGAGGTCACCAAGAGAATTTTTGCAAGCTTTTTGTCTCACTGCATCTTAAGAGTCACACCATATATGCACCATTCTAAGCCTGACTCAAAGTTCTCATAACTGTAATGTCATTTTATTATATTTAATTTCCTCCCAGTTCAAATATCTGCTTTCTCATGAGAACCTTTTCTATCTGTCAGGATCTTAGAATGAAACATATATCATGCTCAATCTTGTTGCTATCCCCTCAACCCCTTGGAATGGGTAGAAGGTGTTAACACATACACACAAAAACACCCTCTACCCATACAGGGTTTAGGAAGGTGTAATGCAATGCTCTAGACCTAGTAAAAATAGGAAGCTATTATTCTAAGCCTTTAACACCACTGGAGAGAATGGTTACCAAAACCTGGAGAAAATAGCTGTATGTGGAAAGGTTCTGAAGAAGAATGCAGCAAGCTCAATAAAGCCAACCCATTCTTTTGACCACTGTCTCCTTCCACTTTCAGATTTCCTACTAGAACCTTTCATTGGCTGAACAAAGACAAAGACAGAAATCAAGGAAGATCATAGAAGCAGTCAGTTTTTGGTACCCAAAGTTGTTGGAGAAGGGTACAGAGTGGGTAAATAAGTCATATGAAAGACAGGCAGTATTTTCTTATTTTAATAATAATTTTAAAAATCCCACTGCTTGTACTTACCTTCTGGCTGATGTCATCAGTATTTTCAGATGCCAACTGGGATCAAGTTCAACACACTGCATTACTGAAGAATCCAGATTATCTACATTTCATGTGCCAAATGAAAGAAAGAGCCCTGAAAATAAAACAATAAGATGATAATAGTAACATTTTTTAAAATAAAATTTATAGTCTAAACCCTGATCATTAATGGTTATTTCATGTTGAAGCCATGAGGTCTGTTCTTCATTCTCAACATAGGGAAAAGGTGAAATCTTTTCATGTATCTATTTATTTAGCCAATTCATACATATAGTGAATTTTAATTAGAATGTAATAGTATGCCTTCTTATTATGCATATAATTGGGGCTATCTGAATTTTCTTTGGAATTGTGCCTCCAATTTACCATGCCCTTTTAGGCAACTCTATTTTAATTACTAGTTGAATATGATGAGTACATTTTGTTGTTCTCTCTTTTGATTTTTGGAAAAAAAGAGGGAGAACTTAACTTCTCAGATTGCTGAGAAAAATAGAACTCATGAAAACACACACACACTCACACACGTCTTGAATATCTTTGCAAAGATACTGGAAAGGAGAAAAGTTATGTTTCCTTCTTTCATGAGGATCACAAATTTCAGTAAGAGAGAAAATTTGAGCATTTCCCAAGGTAATCTCTTCGCCAGCCATCATATTATTATTTCCTAAAATCTTTGCCATCCCACTCTATTTTCCACCTTCTCATTTTTAAAATTTCCAAAGCTTTACCAAATCCTCATTCTCTGTTGATGGCCTATCCCCATGGTTCACTGAGAAAACAAACACTATTTTGCTAATTTATCTGGGAGGTAACAAAATACAAAATAATATGCCACCATACTGGACTGGAATCATAGCTTTGTTTACCTGTGTACTTAATTTTAAAGATAGAAGATAGTGGAACATAATTGTTTGCTAAAGATCACTCTTGAATAGAAAAGAGATGATAAAAGAAGAAATTTGATTCTATCAAGATTAGTTTTTAAAAGAATGATAAATATTCCATCCACTGCAATAGTTAAAAACCATAAAGAGTGTGCAGATGTAGACTAAGGTAGTTTTACATATTTAGGGTTTTACATTAATGATTTACCTCCTAATGACCGCTAGGTGACCACAGTCAATGATTATATCTGTATTATTATCTTACTCGAAGCATCTTTGACCAACTTGGTTTCTCCTAACTTCTTTATTCTTCTTTACTTGTGTTCTTTATGTGCCTTTCCTTATACCAGTCTTCTGAGCAGCAAGGATATTTAGAAAGAGTGGAAAAGTGAGGGAATGGACAAGAGATACAGTTTCCCTAACGAATCCATCTATATTAGGTATCCGTGCCCTAAATTAACAGTATTATTTCTTCACAGAGCATTTTATTTCTCTCATAATGTTTCAAGTTTGCATTTATTTGTTTATTAGTTATTGTCCGTGTCTTCAACTAAATTTTATCAAGAGGGTCCAAGAAGAGTGTTCAAAGCTATATTCAAGTATACAATACAGTGGCTGGCAATAGTGGATGCTCAACCAATAATTCTAAAGTAAACTAATAAATGTAACATGGTTCTTGCCAAGAAATGAAAATAAACAAGAAGAAATGGATGGGTAGAACAGCAGCAAGTATAGTAAGTTAAACTTGAAAAAACAGTTAAATTACAAGTCAAATATGAAAAAAAAAACAGTTAAATCCATGAGATTAAGAGGGGGTCAGACAAGTCTCATTAAACTCTCCTCTCTTTGAAATTCAGACACAACTAACCTGCATTAACATTAAAACAGATATCTTAAAACAGACAAAACAAACTCTTTGTAGCAATATGATATCAAATTCCAAACTGCCTCTAGTATAACGTCATATGACAGAGACCAAGCCCTGAAAGAAACTGAAGTATTTTACCTCAACATATATTTCATGACATATTTTGATATGGCCTCACAAAGCTGTCTCTTGTAGGGAAAATCTACATTCTGTAGAAAAAATCAGATTTGTTTTCCTGGTCTTTTTCTTATCCAGGAGAGATTTAACTAAGAGTCTGGCACATTTTAGAGTCTGATAAGAGACATTTATCATTTATTCTATCTGATTCCTGCTACCTGGAGGCTTCATCTACACAATAAGAACCTTGGCCTCCACAAGCCCCCTTATCTTAAGAACAAACATTTCTTTCTGCTAACTTTACTCCTTCAGGTGGAGTTTAACCCTTTCACCAATTACAATTCAGGAAAACTTTAAATCCATCTATAAGGTGGAAGCCCCCCATATCACTACTTTGAGATGTCCTGCCTTTATGGAATGAACCAATGTATATCTTACATATATTTATTTATGTCTCTGCCTGTAACTTCTGTCCTCCTAAAATGTTTAAAACAAAAATGTAACCCAACTACCTTGGGCACATGTTCTCAAGGTCTCCTGGGGCTGTATCATGGGTCATGGTTCTTACATTTATCTCAGAATAAATCTCTTCAAATATTTTACAGAATGTGACTCTTTTGTTGACATAAGTTACATTCACTGAAGGTCTAAAATTGTCACCACATAGGAACTCTTTCATTTAGCTTATATAAATCAAAGTCTTGAAATCATAACCAGGTGAAAATTATACAATTGCATTGCTCTACCTTTGCTAGCTAAAACTGACTCTGCTTCTTTTGTTTTTTTCCTTTTACCATTTGCCATTCCTCACATTCTACCCTGGTACTGTACTTAACTACTCATTCTTGGACATTCATAAGAACTCATTCTTTCTACATTTTTTATCTGATATTGTTATAGTGGGTAGGTTGTCAGACATGGGCAGAGCGGGAAAGGGATCCCCAGCCCCCAACCAGAAATGTCAGGTGACCACCAGGTGATGATCAGGTGGTTGTTACATTGTTTCTCAAAATAATAATCAGTCACAACCAGCGCCAGGGAAAGGCAATCTCCCAATAGATAGAATAAAACTGAAACTGGTAATCAGCAGTTTCCCAATAAGACTTCAGGAATTAGGCAAGTAGGGTCAAGCACAAACATTAAAAAGGCAAAATGGCAGACTGGTATATGGCCTTCTAGGGATATTCAACTGTTAAGGGAAGAATGCCTCAAGTGAGCACGCATACAACACCAATAAACACACTGTGCATGTTTGCATGCTCTCCTCCCAGGTGCTAGCAGGCCTCTGTGCATGTGGACAGCTCACCCCAAGAGAAGAATCAGGGAAGAAGGGACACAAGGCTCAGAAGTATGCCAACTTCTAAAATCCTAAGTTAAAGATCATACTATCACTTGATATCTTAAGTCATCTGTTTGGCCCTCTTCCAAGTGTACTTTGTTTTCTTTAATTCTGGCATTACAGTTTGTAAAAAACTTTCACTTCTGCTCTAAAACTTGCCTTGGTCTCTCCTGCCTTGTGCCCCTCTGCCAAATTCTTCTGAGAGGGCAAGAACTGAGGTTGCTTGTAGCCCTATATGAATTCACCAGCAGTAACATACTTTGGTGCTGCATGACTCATATATGTTCCACTGCCAACATTCTTTGGTCCACATGACTCTGATACATTCCCTAAGTGGTAAGACACCTCCACATCTCACCTTCTTTTTTCCAGGGGCATTAAACCCCTTTATGTGGTTTTCTTCTCACCTTTCACTCTCCTGCTTACTAACCAACTATCAGAAAGATTCATCTTGGCCAAAAGTGGCTCTATTCACCCAGGCTGATCTTTCAGCTCACCGTGACAGGTGGCTCATGGCGGGTAGAAAGGACCTTGGGGTCTGCACCTAGTAAAACTGCGATATTTAATGGCCCTCCTGACAGGAGAGTCATGAGAGTGGTAGGACTAAAGCCTAACACCCCTGCAATATCTGGGGTTTTTTCTGCTTTTCCAACTAAAATCAGCTCTTTCTCAAGAACTTGCACTACCTATTATTCTGTTTTTCTCTGTATGTGTTCTGAAATGGTCTCGCATACCTGCCAAATTGTCTGTCTCAGGGCCAAGTCTGCATCTTCTCTGGCTGCACTTTGCATTCCACATGACTTCTTAAACACATACTCCTTAAACATACACTCCCTGTTATTCAGGCTCTTGCTGCATTTGCTTGGCTGCAAAGACATGGGCTGTCTCGTTGCTACCCTCTGAGATTTATACTTGCTTTTACCTTACCAGCTTGGATACCTCTAACCCTCCCCGTCTGCTGGCATATTTCCAGGACAGACACTATCTGGGATCCTGATTTTGCCAGCTCTTTATGACTTACTTCCACTTTTTTTTTTTTTTCATTATGGTGCTCTAGGGTTAAGATTGTCATAGGTTTTTCTGCCTGCATAATGCCTCACTCTGTGGCCCTTTGTGGACCTCAGCTGCTCACTTTTTTTTTGAGTTAATAACACTTTTGGAGGAGGGGAAATTCTCTTTGCCATTTGCAAGTTTTTATCCCCATGTCCTCCAGAGGTTACTACTCTATGTCAAGAGTGCAAAGGAATGCTCACTTAAATCCCAGGGCTGCTGTTTTTGTGATCATATGAAGGCTTTACATGAATATTCCTCTAGCTTCCTCCTACTTCCTCCTGTAGCATGCATTTCTCTGATCAGTTCCACACCTTCTCAACATGCATCAACACCTTCAACATCATATTTGAAGGGTGGGAAGTCCAAACCTATTGTGGCAGTTAGCTGAAAAACAGGCTTCTCATCTACTACTACTTTTCATCTTTAAAGAACATGGGAAATGGGAATATAAGAAAAGAGATAATCAATTTGTGGCTAAAATTCTCTGAGCAAGAGTCACTATAAGGTCCTGGAGAAAAGGACATAGGCCAACCCAAGGCTGCAGGTGCAAGAGATACATAGGACAGAGAAGATGGCTGGTCTTAGATGAACATATTACCATTATAACAGAGATGAACGCAAGGTTAAGGGTACATGCTAAGACTGGTTCATTCCAGCACCCCAAGGATGAACAGGGGCTCACTGTTCACTATGTTATCTCCTCTGATCCCAAGTGGGTAATTGTGACAAGATGAGACCAAGGTTAACGGTACATGGTAAGACTGGTTAATTCCAGAACACTAAGGACAAATGGGGAAAGCCCTATTCAGGATAATAGAAAAGTAAGAGGAGATGCCTTCTTTTTTCTTTTTATTTTTTCTCTTTGTCCTCTCTTTGCATACACATAACCAAGTCTACATACCACAGGATATGCCACGTGGATGCATTCTCCCCAAAACTGAAAAGTTTGAATCTTCCAAACCTTAAACACACACACACAAATACATGCACACACATACATACACACACACACGCATAAACACACACACAAATACACACACACACATACACACACACTCAGACACACACACGCAAACTAGCTTTCCTTTGTAAAGCTGTTTGGCATAAAAATAAACTGAAAGTAAATTACATAAGTCAGCCTTGGAACCCAGTGCCCCTGTACAGGAGGTCCTTATATTAACTTTCTGGCTTTTTGTTTTGTTTTGTTTTTGTTTGTTTGTTTTATAACTGAGGGTAGAATAAGGAGGATAGAGCACAGAGCTAATAAAAAGGAGAAATGCAGGGACAAGAGGCAGGCTCAATTATTTGCTGTTTTACAAACCCTCCAACCCCCTTTTCAGGTTTCCCTGAGAATACCGTCTCAGGTAACTGCCATCGGTGTGGGAAGCCAGGCCACTAGAAGGCAAACCACCCTAATGGTGTAATTGGGAAAAACCCCGGATGGCTCAACCCCTCTGCCACAAGCTAGGCTACTGGAAACACGACTGCCCTGAGTGCCAAAGGACCCCCAGGACAAAATCCCAACATCTATTATTCTTGAGTTGAAGGGGCTTTCTGTTCTGGCTGACTTCCAAATCAGATATCATAATCAACATGACAAGGGAAATTCTGGAGGTGTCAAGTAAAATTATAAATTTCTCTTTGGGGTTCAAGAGCTGCCTACATTATGCTTATCTTCTTCTCTGAGCAACTCTTCTACAAATCCTGTTGGGTAATGGGGACAAATGGCACCTCCTCCCTCCAAAAGAAAAGATTCACATCTCCTTGTTGCAAAAATATACTTTTCCAATATGGGTGCTTGCTTAATATTTACCCAACCTCTAAATTCATCTTTTTCTCTATTTCTGCTGGAAAGGCTACCTAAATCTTCAACCAATAACTTGAATCTTGATACTCCTGCCTCAGGGGTTTAGAAATAGCCCACACTTACTTACAGAAGCTTTAGCAAAAATGTAACAGAGCAACCTCTTGAGAAGGGATAATTTCCATAGTATGTAGACAATTTGTACAGTATTTCTACAGCATCTTTATCTGCTCCTCCTTCACAGGACTCACAGGGCATTATGTTGTACAAACCATAACTTCTAAACAAGGAAAATTACTTTTGACTAATTCAAAGGTTATAAAGTATAGGTATTTCTGATACAGAAAGTTATAAAGAACAAAGATTTTTGTGTAAGAAAAGAATCTTGTATGATAAATTCTTGTCCTAAAGTAAAATGACTCATTGTTTAAAAAGAAAGATGTTTAGGACAAGTCAGAAAGTCCAAGCATGTCATAATTGCTCTGTGTAAGTTTAAAAAAAAAAAAAACTCATGAAAGGGAATTTATAAAAGAAATGTTATACAATTTTAAATGTTATTAGGCCTACCAAATACTTCATAATCTGTGATTATGATTTTAACTGTACAACTTCCCTGCTTTAAAGCTAGGTAAGGCCTGGAGACGTACAGAGTTATTCACGCCATCTAGCTATGCTGGTAAATGTCAGACCTTATCTGCACTTTTGTCTGGTGTCTTGGCTCCACAGGTAGTACATAATTAAAATAACTTATTTACCAGGCTTTTCACCAAAATAATAGTTGCTAACAGTTAACAGTGTAACATGTACGTGGGACTACTAGAACAATAGTTTTACATGCAAGGCATGTAAGGAAACTAGAATGATGTGCTTTCAGCAAAAAAATATAAAAAAGCATAAGAATGTGGATTTGTTGTGTAGTTTAGAGGGTTAAAGGATTGTTTTAGAAGGTGATTTTTTTAATCCACTATAGGAATCTAACAGGCGCTCCTAAATGCACGTTTCTAATAACTGTGGAGATTGTGACATTAGAATAGAGAAAAAAATCTTTCAGGACTTTCATGGAGAGCTAAATGTTCATGAATATCAAACAGAACAGGAGTTAAATGCCTGGATTATACTAATTGAAGATGAAAATAATCCTTTTATGACTTTTTATTTAGAATGTTATTAATCCTTTGTTATTAAAAGGTGAGAAAACTTTACTTTTTAGCTATTTATAATTTTTAACAATTGTGTAAAGTACACTTCTATATATAAACAAAATTTGTAGCATATTTTTCTCTATTGGATTTCCCCCAAATTTGGAAACTATATGTGAGTATTCTTAAATTATGGCAATACAATAAGAATCTGTCTTGTTTTGCAACAAGAAACGACTGGAGAACTTGGTTATTTTAACAAGACTTTGACTGGAATGGCAAGCTTTCCTTAAAGGAACCCAATTTGGCTTATAGAGCCAATTAAAGCCTTTCAGGAACTGGTCTCATACCTTATCCACATAGATCCTATACAAGGTTCCTTACTGTGGTAAGTAAAGAATGTTATTTTCTGACAGGCCCAGGAGCCCCAGGTTATTTTGGCACCTCAAGAGGAGAGAAATTTACCCAACGCATACAGATATTTGATGACACAAACTCATGGACATGCTCAAGGCTTAAAAAAAGTCTTATCTGAGATTCCTTATGGAACAAAGTTCCATCAAAGCCAATTTAAAAAGGAGCCTACTTGATAAATAATTATTCTTGCTGTGCTTTATGCAATAATCAGGCCAAGTATAATAAGACTAAAGTTTATTTTGCAAACAAATTAGTGCTATAATGATTTGTATTTAACAAAAATCAGGAATAGGGAGAGACAAAATATGTTTCAAGAGCTATGGTTTACTTGTCATTAGATTCTAGTCTCATTGGTTGTTTTGAGTTTTTGTCTGCAATTTAGACTATCCCTGTTTATTCCTGTGAACCAACAAGTAATCTCTGGCTGCAGCTCAGTAAAAAACAAAGGGATGGGTAATGTAAAAATCTGGATCAAAACTCTGGACACGTACTAAATTTGGCTAGGAACACCATAAACCAAAATCTTAATAGGCATTACTATAACCACCAGCTATGTGAGCATGTCAGCAGCCTTGCAATTTTTTAAAGCTGTCCTCACTCCTATTTTGTTTTGACATTCTTCTAAATCTAATAACATGATTTGTCTCCTCTAGTCTTCAGGCCACCATCAAGCTCCAATTTATCCTCACTGAGGAATACTGTCCTCTAAATATTAAGAATCAGCTTTCTACAGGGGACCCTCAGACTGCCCAACAGTGGGACATGAGAAAGGCAAGATCTTGCATGATATCCCTTGGACCTGGTTGGATACCACTTTCACCAAGTCATGGAGCCAATTCTTCCCTGATAGCTAGCAAGAGGCCGAGACCCACAGAACCACCACTACCACTTCTCTATCAGCAGGAAGCAATTTCAGAAAGATGACTTTCATTCATTTTCCCATAAATATTGTGGTATTGGACTCTTCAGTAGGGAAATATTACAGTAGGTAGCAAGTTAGACATAAAGAGAGCAGGAAAAGTCTTTCCCCATCCCCAGTCAAGAACGTCAGACAACTATTAAGTGATGGTCAGTTGGTTGTTACACTGTTTCTCAAAATAATAACTGGTCACAGGTATCACCAGGGAAAGGCAGTCTTCTAATAGATAGTATAAAACTGAAACTAGTGATTAGTAGCTTCCTGATAAGACCTCAGGAGTTAGTCGAGTAGATTCAAGCATGCACATTAAGAGGCAAAATGGCAGCATTTAACTGGTATATGACTGTATTAGTTCCTTTTCATGTTGCTGATAAAGACATACCCAAGACTGGGCAATTTACAAAAGTGAGAGTTTTGACAGACTTATAGTTCCAAATGGTTGGGGAGGCCTCACAATCATGCAGAAGGCAAGGAAGAGCAAGTCACATCTTACATGGGTGGCATCAGGCAAAAAAGAGAGCTTGTCAAGGGAACTCCTCTTTATAAAATCATCAGATCTTGTGAGACTTATTCACTATCATGAGAACAGCATGGGAAAGATTCACCCCTTCCCACAACACATGAGAATTATGGGAGCTACAATTCAAGATGAGATTTGGGTGAGAACACAGCCAAACCATATCATTCCAACACTGTGCCCTCCCAGATTTCATGTCCTCACATTTCAAAGCCAATCATGCCTTCCCAACAGCCCCCCAATCTTATTTCAGCAATAACTCAAAAGTCCACAGTCCAAAGTCTCATCTGAGACACGGCAAGTCCCTTCTGCCTATGAGTCAGTAAAATCAAAAGCAAGCTAGTTACTTCCTAGATACAATGGGAATACAGGAATTGGGTAAATAAACCCATTCCAAATGGGACAAATTGGCCAAAACAAAGGAGCCACAGGCTCCATGCTTGTCCAAAATCCATCAGAGCAGTCAAATCTTAAAGCTCCAAAATGAGGCCTAGAAGGGTAAAATGGTTTCATGAGCTGGGCACGGGGGTCTCCTGTGTTGTGTAGCCTAGGGACTTGGTGCCTTGACTTGGTGCCTTGTGTCCCAGCCACTCCAGCCTTGGTTGAAAGGGACCAACATAGAGTTCAGTCTGTGGTTTGAGAGGGTGCAAGCCCAAAGCTTTGGCAGCTTCGACATGGTGCTGAATCTGCTAGTGCACAGAAGCCAAGAATTGAGGTTTGGGAACCTCTGTCTAGATTTCAAAAAATGTATGGAAATGCCTGGATGTCCAAGAAGAAGTTTACTGAAGGGGCTGGACCCTCATGGAGAACCTCTGCTAGGGCAGTGCAGAACAGAAATGTAGGGTGGGAGGGCCCACAAAGAGTACCAATTGGGGTGTCACCTAGTGGAGCTGTGAGAATAGGGCCACCATACTCCAGACCCCAGAATGGTAGATTCACCAACAGCTTGCAGCATATGCCTGGAAAACCCACAGACACTCAATGCCAGTCCATGAAAGCAGCAGAGAAGGAGGCTGTACCCTGCAAAGCCACAGGGACAGAGCTACCCAAGACATGGGAACCCACCTATGACGTAGGTGTGAGGCATGGAATCAAAGATCATTTTGGAGCTTTACGATTTGACTGCCTTGCTGGAGTTTGGACTTGCATGGAGCCTGTAGTCCCTTTGTTTTGGCCAATTTCTCCCATTTTGAATGGCTGTATTTACCTACTTCCTGTACCCCCACTGTATCTGGGAAGTAACTAATCTGCTTTTTATTTTACAGGCTCATAGGTAGAAGGGACTTGCCTTGTTTTGGATGAAACTTTGGACTGAACTTTTGAATTAATGCTGAAATGAGTTAAGGCTCAGAGGGATTCTTAAGAAGGCATGATTGTCTTCAAAACGTGAGGACAAGGTCATGAGATTTGGCAGGGGCCAGGGGCGAAATGATGTAATTGGGCTGTGTCCCCCTCCTGAATCTCATCTTGAATTCCCACCTGTTGTGTGAGGGACCTGGTGAAACGTAATTGAATCAGGGTGGCAAGTCTTTCCCATGCTATTCTCATGATAGTGAATAAGTCTCACAAGATCTGATGGTTTTAAAAAGAGGAGTTCCCTGCATAAGTTCTCTCTCTCTTTGCCTGCTGCCATCCATGTAAGATGTGACTTGCTCTTCCTTGCCTTCCACCATGATTTTGAGGCATCCCTGGCCACATGGAACTGTAAGTCCAATTAAACATTTTTCTTTTGTAAATTGCCCAGTCTTGAGTATGACTTTATCAGTAGCATGAAAATGGACTGATACAGCATGTGTATAACTTCCCAAGGGAAAAATCAGGGGAGAAGGGACAGATACAAGACTCCAAAATTATGCTAACATATAAAACCCTACATGAAATTTCAAACCATGCACTTGCTTTCACAAGTCACCTGCTTGGCCCTCTTCCAAGAGTACTTTATTTCCTTTTCCTTCTCCAAAGCTTTTTAATAAACCATATTAGTCCATGTTTGCATTGCTATAAAGAACTGCCTGAGACTGGGTAATTTATAAAGAAAATGGTTTAATTGGCTCATGGTTCCACAGGCGCATGGTTTTTGGGAGACCTCAGAAACATTGTAATTATGGCAGAAGAGGAAGTAGGTATGACTTACGTGGCTGGAGCAGGAAGAAGAGAGTGAAGGGGAAGGTGCCACACGCTGTTAAACAACCAGGTCTCATGAGAACTCATTCACTATCACAAGAACAGCCAAGGGTAAATCTGCCCCCATAATCAAATCACCTACTAGCAGGCCAATCCTCTAACACTGGGGATTACAATTTGACATGAGATTTGTATGGGGACACAAATCCAAACCATATTATTAACTGTGTTAGTCTGTTCTTATGCTGCTAATAAGGATATACCTGAGGCCAGGTGTGGTGGCTCACACCTGTAATCCCAGCACTTTGGAAGGCCAGTGCAGGTGGATCACGAGGTCAGGGATCGAGACCATCCCGGCTAACACGGTGAAATCCCGTCTCTACTAAAAATACAAAAAAAATTCGCTGGGCGTGGTGGTGGGTGCCTGTATTTCCCGATACTCAGCAGGCCGAGGCAGGAGAATGGTGTGAACCTGGGAGGCGGAGCTTGCAGTGAGCCGAGATCACGCCACTGCACTCCAGCCTGGGTGACAGGGCGAAACTCCATCTCAAAAAACAAAAAGATATAGCTGAGGGTAATTTATAAAGGAAAAAGTTTTAATTGACTCACAGTTCAGTAAGGGGTACAGGGGAGACTTCAGGAAATGTAATTATGACAGAAGGGAAAGCAAACACTCCCTTCTTCACGTGGTGGCAGCAAGGAGACATTCAGAGCAAAAGGGGGAAAAGCCCCTTATGAAACCATCTGATCTCGTGAGAACTCATTCACTGTCATGAGAACAGTAGCATGGGGGTACCCACCCCCGTAATTCAATTACCTTCCATGGGTCCCTCCCATGACACATGGGGATTATGGGAACTACAATTCAAGATGAAATTTGGGTGGTGACACAGCCAAACCGTATCATAAACTTTCATTCCTGCTCTAAAACTTGCCTGGGTCTCTCCTTGTGCCTCATGTCCCTCAGTTGAATTCTTTCTTCTGAGGAGGCAAAAATTGAGGTTGCTGCTGACTCATACAGATTCGCTGCTGTTAACAATGTGTCCTATATTTTGAACTCTAAAACATATTCCTAAATAACAATTTGCATATGTAACTCATGCTTTTAACGAAACCTTCGATTGTTCACGAAGACACGTGGAATAAATGTAAGTACTAACATTCAAAACCCTCCATAATATTGTTTTGGCTCAGTTCCACTTCACTTCTCTTTCCACAAATTCTTGACATGTTATACCCTGGCTGAATATGTACTGTTCCCTGGTAATACTCTGCGATTTCCAACCTGCATACCACTGTTCAAATTTTATTTCTGGAAGAAATCTCTTTCTACTCAAATCCTTCTATCAGTGCCTTTCCACATTGTCAATTCCAGCTTAAATACCAAAGGCACAAATCTCTCTGGTGGTATCAGCTCCTTTAAACCTTAAGGACTGCCCCTGATCCACACAACATTATTTTCTCTGAGCCTCAGGCACATGGTCTTTGCATTAACTAAGCTGCTTACCTTGAACTATCTCATGTTCTGCCTTAAATCAGTTCCTGATTGGCAGAGCTTCTGACTTTGCGTTCCATGTTTCCTTTGGGTCTGGTATTTGATACTGCTCCTCTGGATTTTACTTTTTGTTGTTCTCTGCAGCCTCCTTTCAGAATCTTTTTCAAAGCTATACTACTTGATACTCTCCTGGGTAAATATTCCAATCAGCCTACCCATCTCTATGACTTTATACAACAGGGAAACAATTCTTGAATCTTAGTCCATGAACCATTCTCAAGATCTATAACCTTACTCACCTATGAATTGCTAAAACAGTCTCTGACAAAATCAATAGTTACTGCATGAAAGGATGCATGAATTAATGAATCTTTCAGTTTAATTTACTCATCTTGTTTGTTTCTTCATTCTACTTTGATTTGCCCATCTTGACAACACTTTACCAGTGTCTGACTTTTTCCCTACAAATCTGTGCTGGTAACTGTACCTTCCTGACTGCACCACAAGCCTCTGGACAGGGAACAAGAAAGGAGACAGGAGGCATGTGAATTGTTTTCTTCTCAGCTTGGCAAAATGCACTGTGACAAAGAACATTGAAAGAACACTGTGAAAGAACAATTTATTGAATTTCAATTTGGAAATGTATACATAATACCACATAGAAAACTAAATTAGCATGAAATGAATAGACTTGCCCTATTGATAGAATGGTTTATCCAATAATGATTTTAACTGAAAGTAAAACAAAGCTATTGGCATTATGTTTTTAATAGGTGATTTCGATTTTCATTAAGATCATATACTGCCTTTAACATCCTGGGCCAACACTACCCAGCACGTCATCTGGGCTGTCCCTGCTTCTGCTCATCTCCTGCTACTCTCTTTGCCACACAACCACACAGATAAATATGCTTTCACTAACTATTATAGAAGGCATCACATCTTTCTCTGCTTATGTCCCTCCATTGGTTTCCCAGCTGTTTCAGAAACAACATCCGAAGTTCTTACCTGGCATCATATCCCAACAAGATACACCTCACTAGCTGCTCTCCAGTCATACTGGTTTTCACGTTGTTCCTTGTATCTGTTAATCTCCATATTTTATTATTTATTTTACTTTTTTTTTTTTTTTTTTTTTTTAAGGATTCTCCCTCTGTTGCCCAGGCTGGAGTGCAGTTGCACAATCTTGGCTCACTGCAACCTCTGCCTCCCGGGTTCATGCCATTTTCCTGCCTCAGCCTCCCGAGTAGCTGGGACTACAGGTGCCTGCCACCAAGCCCAGCTAAATTTTTGTGTTTTTAGTAGAGACGGGGTTTCACCGTGTTAGCCAGGATGGTCTTGATCTCCTGACCTTGTGATCCACCCGCCTCGGTCTCTCAAAGTGCAGGGATTACAGGCGTGAGCCACCGTGCCCGGCCAGTCTCCATATTTTAAGTTCTCTTCTGAAAGTCTCTTGGCAATCTCTCTCTCCAGAATTCTTTCTCTCCAGAATCCTCTTGGTTCATAGCCTCCCTTGATTCAGGTTTCTGCTTTCATTTTACTTCTTCAAGGGGCCATTTCTTTATTCTATCTTTAGATAGAATAGCCTTCTGACCACTCTGCCTGAAGTACCATTCCAGAATTCCACCTCCTCACTGTTACTCTGTTTATTTTTCTTCACAGAAAATATCACCAGCTGATGATACATATTTGTTTACTTTTTATTATCTGTCTGCTCCTACTAAAATTTAAGCTTGATAAGCAGAAATTTAATTTTGCTTCACATTATTTCCTCAGAGACTAAAAGACTTCCTACACTCTTTGGGCTAATGGTTTTACTAGTTAATAAACTGTCTACTGTGGAAAAGTTGAGCATTTTCACTGCATATTCAGAAATATAATAGGTAACAAATATTTGTCAAATGTAAGAATAAATAAAAAATTAATGCAAGCTTAACATAGTAGTCACGATCATGTCATCATGAGAGTGTGTGTTTATTCATGTCTGTAACATTGTCATGCCAGTTCATCCATATCTGTGCTCACGTTTCAAAGTCAATTATTTATGTCCATGTGGAGTTAATGTTGAGCCATGCTATCTAACATGGCATACTATCACAACATTATTAAGAATTTAAAATATGCCTAGTACAAACGCAGATGTGCTGTAAGTGTAAAATGCACAACAAATTTTGAAGATTTAACATAGAAAATAAACTAAAATATTTTATTAATAATCTTTTAATGGATTATACACAAAAGTACCAATATTTTGAATATATTAGATCAAATAAAATGTATCATAAAATTAAATTTCCTTTTTTTATTTTAACCTTTCTTAATGTGTGTGTTGGAAAATGTTAAATGACATATGTGATTCACATTATATTTCCATTGGATAGTACTTTGTGCAAATGAAACTTTGCACAAAGTCAAACTCCTAGAATCAAAATTGCCTGCTAGGTACTAGATAGCACAGTTGCATTAAAATTGATAAATATATTAGATTTTATGAAACCAGTAACTTTAAGTCAATCTACATTTAACATTACAAAGTGTTTGATTCTACTAATAATCTGACATGCTTATTTTATCAGACAAGAAAAACTGTTTAAACTTTTCTTGTTTCTATATTTTTTCCATGTTTCCATTTGTTTGCCTTTGCTGCTTAAAAAATTGAAAATCAAATTTAACTGTCAGTCCTGAGTTTCTGACGTCATCATTTCCCTCTTTTCTTTCTGTGGTTTCTAATTATTTTCTCATATCTTTAAAAATATTTTATGCATATAGTCATACCATCTGTGCATCTTATAATATAAGGAAATAAATAGAAATTGTAACTCATTACTAATTAATTTCAAAACTTATAATCAATGTTACTATATGTCATCTATTTTACATTTCATATGCTATATATATTTAATAAGTTAATCTCATTTAATTATGACAACAACCATTCTGAAATACTCAGAGAATGAACTGAAGTTTTGGTATGTTTAATATATTTCTGCATACTTGTGATAAGTTACAGATTGGATAACTGATAAATCACTATCCCTAACAGAGTCAACTTTGTCATTACAATGGAGCAATAGGCTGATTCAACTTCTCTGACTACATTCAAGGATTCACCCAAATCCAAAATTTCAACACCAATGTAAAAACTATATCAAAGGGCTACATGTACTCCATGTTTATTGTAGCACTATTCACAATAGCAAAGATATGGAATCAACTTCAGAGTCTATCACCAGATGAATGAATTTAGAAACACACATACATACACACACACACACACACACACACACAAAATGGAATACTATCTGGCTATAAAACAGAATAAAATTGGCTGGGCGTGGTGGCTCACGCCTCTAATCCCAGCACTTTGGGAGGCTGAGGCTGGCGGATCACAAGGTCAGGAGATCGAAACCATACTGGCCAACATGGTGAAACCTCATCTCTACTAAAATACAAAAAAAATTAGCTGGCATGTGCCTGTAGTCCCAGCTACTCGGGAGGCTGAGGCAGGGGAATTACTTGAACCTGGGAGGCGGAGCTTGCAGTGAGGCGAGATTGTGCGACTGCACTCCAGCCTGGTGACAGAATGAGACTCCATCTCATAAAATAAAATAAAGTAAAATAAAATAAAATAAAATACAACAAAATAAAATAGTGTCATTTGAAGCAACATAGGTAGAACTGGAGGTCATATTGCTAAGTGAAATAAGCCAGGAACGGAAAGATAAATGTCACATTTTCTCACTCATATGTGGGAGCCAGAAAAGTTGAGCACATTGAAGGTGGAATCATAGATACCAGAAACTAGGAATGGCATATGGGGATTAGATATAAAGAGAGATTGTTAGATAGGTACAAACATATAGTTAGATAGAAGAAATAGCAGAGTATGGTGATTATAGTTAAAAATGTATAGTATTTTTCAAAATACCTACAAGAGAGGACTTAAAATGTATTCAATATGTAGAAATAATAAATAATAAATACTCAGATGGTGGATACTCTAAATACTCTGACTTGATCAGAGATTTTTTTTACTTCAGCAGAAGAAGTTTAAAATAATTCCCTATTCATTGGTTGTATCACCTCAATTACTGCCTACATGTAAAATCTGCAAAGAAAGCACAAAGTTCCTGTGACATCTTAACATTCTCAAGCAAAGGTACATTTGAGGTCCTCAGTATTGGCATTATATGGTATTTGAACAATCAGAGATACACTTTGAAATTTCCTCTTAAAGCAAAACCAAGTCCCGATAATAGAGTGAATTTACCAGGCTGTTTTACCCATTAGTATTACATGTCAATGTTAACTGAGCCTCCCATCCCAAAGGAGATGAACAATGCTTCATATGTATATTACACCTTTCACACAGAAGACCTTCAAATGTCTTCCTGGTTTTATCTAGAGATTGCTCACGCACCACTGATATGCAAGCCCCTATGGGATTGAATATGACAGCAGCTCCACAGCACAACAGCATTCAGGAAGGGAGCTGGAAAAATAACTTCTCAAGTGAGAGTGGCATGAACAATTTTACATAGGCAGAAGGTAATTGCACCATTGGAATTTAGCCAAGATGTGTGTGTGTTCACATTCCTCTTTTTACTAGTTCCTGAGTCTGGTTAGATTAAGTCAAAAACCTTTCATGCAGGGGTGGTGACTTCTTCTAGGCTCCATATGTAGCCTCTATTTGCTTAGACAATGTAAATACTAATGAAATAATATGCAAATAAAATGTATCCTGTGATCTTGGTCTCATAATGCTGGCCAGGGTCTGGGCATTGCATTATCAGTAAATACTATGCTTGTCCTTTGTTCCAGAATTGACCACTTTTTTGAAAATTATAATTTTGATGTTAATAAAGGGCCTCTCATAGCCACCTCAGGTCTCTGTAGCAGCCATCCAAAGAGGTCCATGCCAGAGGCAAAACTGCTTTGTAAATAATCATCCCTCATTCAAGGGGTGCAGATGAAAGCCAACTCTTAGTCGTTTTAAATAACGTGTTTGCACAGTTAACCTCCCTCCTGCTGTAAAAAGGTTAGATATTTTCCACAGTAATTTTGGATTTCTTTTTATTCCTTCACTTTCTTTCTCATGGAAAAAATAGTTTCTGATGAAGCCCAGAGAAAAAGAGAATTCAATTATTGATCAGTGTTGCTGATTGCAGAATAGAGAAGTATACTTCATAGATTGCATTTGAGGTGTTTTTAATTGATTGATTCATTATTTTTTCAAATACAAAGGAGAACTCTGGAAATGCTCTTTTTGAGGCCAGGGAAGTCATGAGAAGCTGTGTTCAACTATTCTGTTGTAGACTAGTTGAAAAGCACAGTGGAAATGTTTTCTTTCAAAATATGTATTTGTTTTTAGCTTTTCCTAAAAATGTTTTTAAACACATGCTAAGACCCCGTTACCGAATTAATTTATTGCAAAGAGCAACATACAGCTCCAAAGCAGAGGTTTGAATGCTGAACTTTAGTATTTATAGAGGGCAAAACTATACACACATGTTCTTACACACAAATGCATATTTACGCGTGCACATAGACTAACAACCAGCCTTGAAACATGTTCTACCTGAATTTAGTTAAGATTGTTTCTTATATTTCCAAATTGATATTAATTGTACTACCTTTATAATTTTCCCAGTTTCAATGAATATCACCAGAGGCAAAGGAAAAGTTAAAATATTTGGCTTTACTTACAAGTTTACATTGTGCTTGATCATAAATAATGCATATGCATACAAGTATGTGTATTTATTGTGGTTGTATATGTATGTGACATTAAAATATCCATTTATATTTATTTCTATAATTAGTTTTGTTGCTGCAGCTTAGACTCGGAGTTCTTGGCTCTTGGGTAAATAGAAATTAACACCAGGCCAAACGGAAATGCTTCTTAGGCAAGGTTTAATAGGCTTGCAGCTCGAGAAAAGCAAGGGAGTAGCTCTCTCAAGGGCCTAGCTCTTGTCATTTTAAGGGCGCTGAGGTGAGAAATGGTGTGACATATAGACACATAGAGGTGGGGAACTTTTAGCACCTACTCAGTTTGTTAACATGTTTCTTCAAGCGTCTGTGTTTCGTTAGCATGCTAAATCCGCCGGGTGTGTCATTTCTAGTATTATAATGAAATTATAATGAGGGAAAAACAGTAAAAGTTAGCACTGGAGTCCATCTTGTCTTTAGCTAGCTGGGTCTGGTCAGGTTTTTAATCGGGAATGACACATTCCCACTCAGTAATCTTGGAAGAAGTAACTGAAGAAGATTAATAGTTAGATTTTTCCTTTTATGGTTGGGAATTCATCTTGGTCAGCTATGTTGGAAGGGGACAGCTTTCTGCTACATGAATTGGGTCAACTTGTTAAGGGAGGCAAGAAGGTAGAGGAAGAAATATGCCCAGACATGTGAAGACCACTAGGATCTCAATCACCACGTATCATGTCTACCAGGACTGAATCTCTTCCCGGTACTGTCTCAGTTTTGCCCACAGGCCTTCAATTTTCTTTTCCATCTATATTTTCTTCTTCAGTTTCACTGGGATTGTTGGAACCGAACTCTCGATTCCCTCCTGGGCAGGGGTCGTCGCGAAGGATCACCGACACGAAGTTCACAGCAGAGAGTTATTTATTACTAGCGCGCTAGGGTCCCAAGCTCTAAGTTGGTCCTGGGACCCCGACTGCTTGTTACAGGCTGTTTATATATGCTAACACAAGTTCAAACACAGCTTATGGTGCGAAATTCAAACAAAGCTTAAGGCGTAAAATGATTGGGTCTAGCTATAGCCTGAGCAAGGGGTCTTGGTTTAATTGGTTAGAGCAGGACCTTATGAGGTTCTTTCCTGGAGTTGATAATTCCGGGAACTTTGAGGCAGGGTGAGACCCCTGGAATTGGCAGGGTGGGACCTCATGAGGTTGTTTCCCGGAATTGGCAGGGTGGGACCCTATCAGGGTGGGACCCTATCTAGGCAGGGTGGGACCCTATCTAGGGCCACCTGGTGCTAACTTTTTAGGTTTTGTAAGGCCTACTAGTTTCAGGATCACTCAGATCATTTCACATACACACATACACACACATACACACACACACACACATACACACACACGTACATAAAATAGTATGTCTCTAAAAGTCTTAAGACTCATTTAAAGCATTAACTTCAGAAACAAATGTTACAAATTTTTTTAAATACATATTTTGAACATTTAACCATTTGAAATTCTTTACATCATTTCGTTTTGTGAATTCTTAATAATAAACTAATTAATTTTTATTTCAGTTTGCCATTTTCAATCAGATAGACTGAAACAAAATGTCAAATACTTGTTATATATGTATACATTTTAGTTACTATCTGTTTCTACCCCTTCATATCTTCTATCCAGATCGATTTTCTTCTGCCCAACTCCCATCACATTGATATGGGGTGGAATTTTAATTTGGGGCTATCATGTGTAGTATATACATTAATTTTTCCCTTTTGTAAATGTTTTGTTTTTCTAAAATGAAAGATTTGTTTGCTTGTTTTTTTGCTTTAGATAATGAAGACCAAAAATAAAATTCTAAGCCCCCTCACCAACTGAATGGGACCACTCCTTTTGACCTAGGGCTTTCCAAAGTTAACCTGAAATCAGGTCATGATAGGACGGAAAAGTCAGAAATGCCTCATTATACCCTCCTCCCATTGAAATTCACACACAGCTGACCAGTATTAACATCAACATTAAAACAGAGAAGACTGAGAAACAGACTCTTTGTATCAATAAGACACCAAATTCCAACCTGATTCTAGTATAGCATCACATGACATATAGCAGGCCCTGAATAAAATTGAATTATTCTTCTCCCAAAATATATTTTTTAACATATTTTGAAGTAGCCCTTTAAAGCTGTCTCTTGTGGGCAAAATCTACATTCTGTTCAGAATCCCCTTCCCTTTCCAGGTGTTTTCCCTGAGCCAGGAGAGAATTAACTAAGAGTCTGGCATCTTTTCCTGTCTTATAAGAAACATTTACAATCAATTGTCTCTGAAGTCTGCTTCCTGGAGGCATCATCTGCATAATAAGAACCTGGGTCTCCACAATCCCCAATCTTAACTCAGATATTCTCTTCCATTGATTCTATGTCTTCAAATAATAACTCTTTCAACCACTTGCTAATTAGAAAATCTTTGAATCCACCTATGACCTGGAACGCCCTGCCCCCTTGCTCCCAGTTGTCCCACTTTCTGGATGGAACCAATGTACACTTTATGTGTACTGATTGACATCTTATGTCTTCTAAAATACATAAAACCAAGCTGTAGCCCAAGCACCTTAGCAACATATTCTTAGGACTTCCTGGGGTTGTGTCAGAGGTCACTGGTCTCATATTTGGCTCAGAATTAATCTCTTCAAATACTTTACAGATTGTGACTCTTTTTGCTGACAGTAACAAATTTTATATTTTATTATATTTAACTCACATGTATCTTACACATCTTTTGTATTTTTTAAGTAAATTTCTATTATCATTATTATTATTATTATTATTATTGAGACAAGGTCTCAGTCTGTTGGTCAGGCTGAATACAGTGGTGCAATCATGGCTCATTGCAACCTTGACTTTCCAGGCTCAAGTGATTTTTGTGCCTCAGCCTCCCAAATAGCTGGAATTCTACAGGCATGCACAAACACATCCAGCTAATTTTTGATATTTTTGTAGAGATGAGGTCTCATTATGTTGCCCAGGCTGATCTTGAAGTTTGGTCCCAAGCAATCCTCACACTTTGGCCTCCGAAAGTGCTGGGATAAACAGGAGTGAAGACTGTGCCTGGCACAGTACAGTTTTCAAAAGCCTTGTTGTGGGATTTCTGTGTGCCTAAGCTTCTGAGGTATTTTAAGCTAAGAATATTACGGGACTGCTGTTTTGGTGTTTTTTGCTAGTTATAAAAGCTAGACTCAGTTATTTTTCTTCAGTATGTTAAAAAGTCTACTCCTTTGTTTCTTGTATCTAAATATTGCTCGATGCATTTGCTGTTAGTTAAATACTAATTTTTTTATAAGTGATATCCTCTTTTCCTCTAAAAACTCTGTTTTTTCTGTTTTTTAAATAGTTCTCCAGGCACCCTTTCAGTCTGATGTATTTCATCTTCTTTTCATTCTGATAAATTTATCTCTATTATTTCTTTAAAGATTAATCATTCACATTAACATTTGCCCTTTATTGGGACTCCTGATGGTGCTTATCAGGCCTCTGAGCCCAAGCCAAGTCATCACATCCCCTGTGACTTGCACGTATATGCCCAGATGGCCTGAAGTAACTGAAGAATCACAAAAGAAGTGCAAATGCCCTGCCTCGCCTTAACTGATGACATTCACCACAAAATAAGTGAAAATGGCCGGTCCTTGCCTTAAGCAACGATATTATCTTGTGAAATTCCTTTTCCTGGCTCAAAAAGCTCCCCCACTGAGCACCTTGTTACCCCCACTCCTGCCCGCCAGACAACAACCCCCCTTTGACTGTAATTTTCATTTACCTACCCAAATCCTGTAAAACGGCCCCACACTTATCTCCCTTTGCTGACTCTCTTTTTGGACTCAGCTCGCCTGCACCCAGGAGAAATAAACAGCCATGTTGCTCACACAAAGCCTGTTTGATTGTCTCTTCACATGGACGCGCATGACATTTTGGTGCCATGACTCGAATCAGGGGACCTCCCTTGGGAGATCAATCCCCTGTCCTGCTCTTTACTCCATGAGAAAGATCCACCTACCACCTCAGACCCACCAGCCCAAGGAACATCTCACCAATTTTAAATAGGGTAAGCGGCCCCTTTTTTACTCACTTCTCCAACTTCTCTCACTATCCCTCAACCTCTTTCTCCTTTCAATCTTGGCGCCACTCTTCAATCTCTCCCTTCTCTTAATTTCAATTTGTTTCATTTTTTGGTAGAGACAAAGGAGACACGTTTTATCCATGGACCCAAAACAACGGCGCTGGTCACAGACTTGCAGGCAGCCTTCCCTTGGTGTTTAATCATTGAAGGGACGCCTCTCTGATTACTCACAGGGGTGTCTGACCACGCTGCAGGGACGCCTGCCTTGGTCCTTCACCTTTAGCAGCAAGCCCCACTTTTCTGAGGGAGGGGCAAGCACCCCGACCCCTTCTCTGTCTCTACCCCTTCTGTGCTTTTCTGGGAGAGGGACAAGAACCTCGACCCTTACTTTTGCGCCCCCTCTTATTTTTGCACCCCAATCTCTTATTTTTGTGCCCCAATATCTTATTTCTGCTCCCCCACCTCTTTCCTGCTTTTCTGGAGGGGAAGAACCCCCGAACTCCTCTCTGTGTCTCTACTCTCTCTTTTCTCTGGGCTTGCCTCCTTCACCATGGGCAACCTTCCACCCTCCATTCTTCCTTCTTCTCTGTAGCCTATGTTCTCAAGAACTTAAAACCTCTTCAACTCACACCTGATCTAAAATCTAAATACCTTATTTTCTTCTACAATGCCGCTTGACCCCAATACAAACTCACCAATAGTTCCAAATAGCCAGAAAACGGCACTTTCGATTTTTCCATCCTACAAGATCTAAATAATTCTTGTCGTAAAATGGGCAAACGGTCTGAAGTGCCTGACATCCAGGCATTCTTTTACACATCGGTCCCTCCCTAGTCTCTGTTCCCAATGCAACTCATCCCAAATCTTCCTTTCTTCCCTCCCGCCTGTCCCCTCAGTCCCAACCCCAAGCTTCGCTGAGTCTTTCTAATCTTGGTTTTCTACAGACTCATCTGACCTCTCCCCTCCTGGCAAGGCCTAGCTAGGTCCCAATTTTTCCTCAGTCTCTGCTCCCCCACCCTATAATCCCGTTATCACCTCCCCTCCTCACACCTGGTCTGGCTTACAGTTTTGTTCCGAGACTAGCCCTCCCCAACCTGTCCAGCGATTTCCTCTTTAAAAAGTGGCTAGAGCTAAAGGCATAGTCAAGGTTAATGTTTCTTTTTCTTTATCCGACCTCTCCCAAATCAGTTAGCGTTTAGGCTCTTTTTCATCAAATATGAAAAACCCAGCCTAGTTTATGGCCTGTTTAGCAGCAACCCCTAGACGCTTTTCAGCCCTAGACCCTGAAAGGTCAGAAGGCCGTCTTATTCTCAATATGTATTTTGTTTTATTACCCAGTCTGCTCCTGATGTTAAATAAAACCCCCAAAATTAAATTCCGGCCCTCAAACCCCACAACGGGACTTAACGAACCTTGCCTTTGTTGTGCCCTAGATTCCAAGACCCCCCGAAGAGTGATGACCAGAGACCAGAGTCAAAGCCAAGCGGCCAGGATCACTTTATTGCGAGTTCGAACCCGGACCTCTCCTTCATCAGCACTGAGGAGAGAGAGAGGCCCCCAGCACAGTTTCAGCATTCTTTTTATAGCAAGGCACAAACAAGTTACAGAAGATTAGGGGATTTTTACAGTCACAAGCTCGCGATTGGTTGACATTTGAAGTTGAATATTACGCAGTTTCTGATTGGCTCCCGCCTTTTTGCTAAACCCGCACCCGTCTAGGGGTTTTCCAGTCAAACTTGTTTGCTTATCCCTGAGGCTAAGGGAGAAGGAGGAGGCGGGGTTGGTTTCACTTTGGTCATACACTCGGTACTTTTCCATAGTCTTCTCACCTTCAAGGTGTACAATAAAAGAGTAGAGACAGCCAAGTAGCAACTTATTTCTAAGTTGCAATTCCTTGCCTCCACTGTGAGACAAACCACAGCCACATCTCCAGCACACAAGTCCAAACATCTGAACCGCAGCTGCCAGGGTTTCCTCCAGAACCTCCTCACCTAGGGGCTTGCTACAAGGGCCGGAAATCTGGCCATTGGGCCAAGGAATGCCAGCAGCCAGGGATTCCTCCTAAGCCATGTCCCATCTGTACAGGACCCCACTGGAAATCAGACTGTCCAACTCACCTGGCAGCCACTCCAAGAGCCCCTGGAGCTCTGGCCCAAGGCTGTCTGACTGACTCCTTTCCAGACCTTCTTAGCTTAGCCGCTGAAGACTGGCGCTGCCCCATTGCCTTGGAAGCCCCCTGGACCATCACAGATGCTTTGAGTAACTCTTACAGTGGAGGGTAAGTCCGTCCCCTTCTTAATCAACATGGAGGCTACCTTATTTTCAAGGGCCTGTTTCCCTTGCCTCCATAACTGTTGTGGGTGTTGACGGTCAGGCTTCTAAATCTCTTAAAACTCCCCAACTCTGGTGCCAATTTGGAAAACATTCCTTTTTAGTTATCCCCACCTGCCCAGTTCCCTTATTAGGGCAAGACATTTTAACTAAATTATCTGCTTCCCTGACTATTCCTAGGCTACAGCCACACCTCATTGCTGCCTTTTCCCCCAGTTCAAAGCCTCCTTTGTGTCTTCCTCTCATATCCGCCCCCCCCCCACCTTAACCCCCAAGTATAAGATACCTCTCCTTGGTGACCATGTGCCCCTTACCATCTCATTAAAACCTAATCACCCTTACGCTGCTCAACACCAATATCCCATCCCACAGCATGCTTTAAAAGGATTAAAGCCTGTTATCACTCACCTGCTACAGCATAGCCTTTTAAAGCCTGTAAACTCCCCTTACAATTCGCTCATTTTACCTGTCCTAAAACCAACCAACGCTTACAGGTTAGTTTAAGATCTGCACCTTATCAACCAAATAGTCTATCCACCCCGTGGTGCCAAACCCATATACTCTCCTATCTTCAATATCTCCCTCCACAACCTATTATTCTGTTCTGGATCTCAAACATACTTTACTATTCCTTTACACCCTTCATCCCAACCTCTCTTTTGCTTTCACTTAGACTGACCCTGACACCCATCAGGATCAGCAAATTACCTGGGCTGTACTGCTGCAAGGCCTCACGGATAGCCCCCATTACTTCAGTCAAGCCCAAATTTCTTCCTCATCTGTTACCTATCTCCACATAATTCTTGTATAAAAACACACGTGCTCTCCCTGCTGATCGTGTCCGGCTAATCTTCCACACCCCAATCCCTTCTATAAAACAACTCCTTTCCTTCCTAGGCATGTTTAGTGTGGACAGAATTCTTACACAAGAGCCAGGACTGCGTCCTGCAGCCTTTCTGTCCAATCAACTTGACCTTACTGTTTTAGCCTAGCCCTCATGTCTGCACGCAGGGGCTGCCACTGCTTTAATACTGTTAAAAGCCCTAAAAATCACAAACTATGCTCAACTCTCTACAGTTCTCATAACTTCCAAAATTTATTTTCTTCCCCCACCCATTGCTCAGGACAATGCTTATGCTGATAAATTAGCTAAAAAAGCAGCTAGCATTCCAACTTCTATCCCTCAAGGCAGTTTTCCTCCTTCACATCGGCCACTCCCACCTACTCCCCCGCTGAAAGTTCCACCTATCAATCTCTTCCCACACAAGGCAAACAGTTCTTAGGCCAAGGACATTATCTCCTTCCAGTCTGATAGGCCCATTCTATTCTGTCATTTCATACCGTCTTCCTTGTAGGTTACAAGCCGCTAGTCCATCTCTTAGAACCTCTCATTTCCTTTCCACCATGGAAATCTGTCCTAAAGGAGATCACGTCTCAGTGTTCCATCTGCTATTCTACTACCCCTCAGGGATTTTTCAGGCCTCCTCCCTTTCCTACACATCAAGCTCAAGGATTTGCCCATGCCCAGGACTGGCAAATGACTTTACTCACATGCTCCGAGTCAGAAAACTAAAATATCTCTTAGTCTAGGTAGATGCTTTCACTGGATGGGTAGAGGCCTTTCCCATAGGGTCTGAGAAGGCCACGGCAGTCATTTTAGATATAATTCCTTGGCTTGGCCTTCCTACCTCTATACAGTCTGATAACTGACCAGCCTTTAATAGTCAAATCACCCAAGCAGTTTCTCAGGCTGTTGGTATTCAGTGAAAACTTTATATCCTTTACTGTCCTCAAACTTCAGAAAGGTAGAATGGACTAATGGTCTTTTAAAAACACACCTCATCAAGTTCAGTCACCAACTTAAAAAGGAGTAGACGATACTTTTACCACTTTCTTTTCTCAGAATTCAGGCCTGTCCTTGGAATGCTACAGGTTCCAGCCCATTTGAGCTTCTGTGTGGACACTCCTTTTTATTAGTTCCCAGTCTCATTCCAGACACCAGACCAACTTAGACTGCACCCCAAAAAGCTTTTATCCCTACGGTCTTCTGTCTAGTCATACTCCTATTTATTGTTCTCAACTACTCATAAATGCCCTGCTCGTGTTTACACTGCCGGTTTACACTGGTTTACACCTTTTCTCCAAGCCATCACAGCTGGTATCTCTGAGTGCTATCCCAAACCGCCACTCTAAATTCCCTCTTAAAGTAAATAAATAATATTTGCTGGCAAGGCTATGCTGAGCCTCCTTGGGCACTCTCTAATTAGATGTCCTAGGTCCTCCCAATTCTTAGTCCTTCAATACCAGTTTTTTTCTCCTTCTCTTACCTTGTATCTTCAGTTTCGTTTTTCTATTCATCCAAAACCGTATCCAGGCCATCACCAATCATTCTATTTAACAAATGTTTCTTCTAACAACCCCACAGTATCACCCCTTACCACAAAATCTCTTCAGCTTAATCTCTCCCACTCTAGGTCCCCACGCCACCCCTAATCCTGCTTGAAGCAGCCCTGAGAAACATCGCCCATTCTCTCTCCGTACCATCCCCCCAAAAAATTTTCACTGCCCCAACACTTCACACTATTTTGTTTTATTTTTCTTATTAATATAAGAAGGCAGGAATGTCAGGCCTCTGAACCCAAGCCAAGCTATCACATCCCCTGTGATTTGCAAATATATGCCCAGATGGCCTGAAGTAACTGAAGAATCACAAAAGAAGTACAAATGCCCTGCCTCACCTTAACCGATGACATTCCACCACAAAAGAAGTGAAAATGGCCGGTCCTTGCCTTAAGGGATGATGATACTATCTTGTGAAATTCCTTTTCCTGGCTCTAAAAGCTCCCCCACTGAGCACCTTGTTACCCCCACTCCTGCCCGCCAGACAACAACCCCCCTTTGACTGTAATTTTCCTTTGCCTACCCAAATCCTATGAAACGGCCCCACACTTATCTCCCTTTGCTGACTCTCTTTTTGGACTCAGCGCGCCTGCACCCAGGAGAAATAAACAGCCATGTTGCTCACACAAAGCCTGTTTGGTAGTCTCTTCACACGGACACGCATGACAGTGCTTTTATTCCTTTCATATCTTTTAACTTTTAAAATTATTTACTTATTTCTGTATTCCTCCCTGCTTTCTTCTTGGAGAACTACTCAAATTGATCTGAAAATACATGAATTCATTATGTTATTTTTCCGAAATATTTTCATTTTTTAAATGTAAACTTGTATGTTTTCATTCTTAAATTGTATAATTGATCTCTTTTATTACTTGTTTTTCTTTAATAACTTTCCTTGACTTTCCATGTATATTATGCTTATTCAAAAACTTTTGTCCACATTTGACTGTCTGATGCATCTGATAATACTCCTTTTCTCATTTATTAGGATTTTTTGAAGCGGATGGTTTCCTCAGATATTTGACATCTTGATCTCTGTGTTTTTAGGTCCTAAGTGATTCTCTGACTTCCTACCATTTCTTCTGATGTTAGCTCCATCTTTATCCTCCTTTCAAAAGTATCTTGTGCAGATAGTTTTTTCATCTTTGAGGGCATCTCCAGTATAAATCAGGCTTGCCTCTCAACTTTCTGCTCTGTTAGTTTAAGATGGAGTGTTCTTGATTTGGCTAAGTGATTTATAACACATCCATCTGCCTTCCAACATACAAGATTTTGTCGCCATGGTCTCTTTCCCTGTTTTCTCTGAGACTGTGTGTTTAATTTATTTCTTTAAAAACATCCTGATTTTAATAGGTGTTTGGGAGGTAGCAGAGATGAATTACTGGTTCAGTCTACTACCGTTATTCAGAATTCTCTGTTTGGCCTTCAGATACCTTTCTTCTAGTTCCCATTCATGAAGTTTTCTTTGTCTTTCCACTAGAAAAATGTTTAACTTATCTCCTGAGGATGTTTAATATTTGTATTTGGAGCTTATTACAATGTCTTCTGTCACAGGTCTTATATCCCTTAGTCAAATGTATTATTATTTATCTCTATGTCTTTAAACAAAATTTAATTAATGCACAGTGCTTTATTAATGCAAATTTACTTGTCAGTCCTAAAGAGACCATGAGAAACTAATGTTATTTACACTTTTACCTCTAGTGCCAGTTATATATTTTCAACAACAGCAACAACAAAATGAAGGAAATAGCAACTACCTTCTTATGCTCTCTACTCTCTGGGCTTTATGCTTACCAACATCACTGTGTTGGTAAAAATCACTGGTTCTATTGTTAGAGAGATACTGCATATCTAGGCCCTTGCTTATCATGAAAAAATTCACAAATTCATTGTGCAATGCAGAGACATAATCTTTCTGTTGTGTGCACAGATATGACTGTGATTATATCATAGTGGTAATAGTGATGCTTATCAAACAAGGAAATGTGTTTTCCTGTATAGAAAAATAATCCACCTAGAAATAAAGCTACTCTTTCTTCAGTGCAATAGCTAATTCCCATTCTGTATAATGATATTTGTGCACATTGACCTATAGCAGAGAAATCCTCTCAAATGTGAGTGCCTGTCAGGCTTATGTCTCTATTAGGTTAACCTGGTGTCTTCTTTTGCTATATATTTGGTGCTTTTTGCAAACCTAATTTCCTTTGCTTTATCTCAGGATAAGACATAGTGACTTCTCTAGTAAAGGAAGATATGGAAACCAAGAGTGACTTAGAAAAAAATTAAATATAGGAGGGTTTTAAAAGTGTTATTCACAAGCCTTCTATCCCTATGGCATTCATCAATGGCAGTTGCTGCGTTTAATACTGACAGTTATTAATGCTATTATTTGAAAGTTGTAATCACGAGCAATAAACTTCAAATTTATCTCTCATTAGACTTTAAAAGCAACTGCCCAATGTTAAGCAGTAAAATCCTGCTTAAGGTAACCAGAACTGTTGGAAGAAATGGGCTATTACTTAAGCAAGTTTTCTTTGAAAAGATGCCCATTGATAGGCATAATGGTCTTTTAAGCATATATTTAGCTTAAAATTTGGTAAAATTTGTTTAAGATCTTTCTTTAGATCTGTTTTATAAATCACATCATTATATACCCTTAAAGGGCAAATACTGTATGTTCAGTATGCTTGTATCCTCAAGGACCTAGCAGGCTATCTTACATGGCATGGCTGTGGTTTACTAATGAGAATACTGCACATGATGGGGGTGATACAGCCTTCAGAAAACAGCATGGAGCACCAATGTCTACACTAATGATAACTACAATAGCTGTGATTTCACACTCATGTATTTCAACAATCATTGTTGGGTTACTGACGATGAAAAACAAATCACTAAATTTATCAAACCCTTGCATCTAGGATTCTGAATGCAAATTAAGTTTCACCATTTCCATGCACTTGTATAAGATTTGGAAATGAGGAGTTAGATGGGGTTGTTCCTTGTTACTTTGGCTTGTGCTGTTTGAAAGAAGATTGGTAGAGACCTGGAGTTTTTCTGGAATGCCCAGTGATTCATTTCCTAACAGCTGAAGGGTAGTAAAGTAACTTCAGGTCCTTCAAATGCTGTTACTGTCCTTTGATCTTGTGACTCATCTGATGCAGTAGTGGCTTCCTGGCCCCACACCTTCCTGGCTGCATAGTGTGAGTAGCAACTTTGATGTATTAGTTTGAGTTGTGGCTCTGCAAGATTTGAGCATGCTCTCCCAACCCTTCATGAAATTTTGTAAGCACCTAATCTCTTGTGTTACATATGCTCCTGCTTAAAATATTGCTATTGCTTTTTATTACCTGCTACTGATTCCTGACTGTTACAACAGCTAATGCTTTCTAAATAGTTACTATGAGGCAGATGTTACAAAAAGTAAATTATGTAGATTATCTCTGAAATTATTAATATTTTGTAGTTGAGAAAACTGAGGTCCATAGGCCATATTTGCTAGTAGAGGGAAGAACCATGATTGGAACCAGGGTACAGTCAGGAACAGGCCTCTTCTGAGACTCATTACAAAAAGTGCTGTAAGTAATTAGTTATTAATCATTAGTTATCAAGATAACTAACTTTTGAGTAATTTACTTAGAAATGTAAAAATAAGTGATTTATTGGATTAGAACATTTCAGAGGCCATTGGTCTGTCAGACTGATTTATATGCTTTGTTGAAAGGAAGGCAAATGGATGGAATTATAGCTATAGAAATGTGCATAACCCACAGTGTATCTCAGTTATGCCACAACCATTAGGAACATAAGATTTCTGCGGATTTTATTTGACATGTATGTCCCATTTAAAAGTGTAAGACTTGCTATTTGATACAAATGCTTACATATCTACTCATGCACAAGAAGTATAGTATCTTCGATCATTTTCTAATTAATTATGTGATGAAAAACAGAATCAGTTGTGTGCAAGTGTGCATGTGTGTACATGTGTGTTTGTGTGTGTATATTGTGTGGGGATAAATATATATGTATTCCCCAGAAATATAAACTGAGATAAAATTTGTAACTAAAAACATAATGTCATTTTGCTAACACGTACTCAGATACCAGAAAGTTCCCAAGAAAAATTTAGAAATGGAAACCTAATAAAATTTAATGCCAGAAAGCCTCCGAGAAGGAAAAGACATATGATTTTAAATGATATGGAATAGAATATTTGAAGGAATAGATATATGTTTTAAATGATATGGTTTGAGACTAATAAGATTTATCGATAATCACCTAAATAATATAAAAATAACAAATTAGTTAAGATAATAGCTAATATTAATGATAGCAAAATAATTCAAAGTCTTAAGGACATGAGACCATAAAAGTTATCTTCTTATTCACATACTAGAACAATGCAAGCATTCTTGGTGAGAATCTCTCCAAATCCATGATTCAAGGAGCCTGGGTATGTTTGCTAGTTGGTTGGTTTGTGAGCAAGATCTAAAAGTGGCATTCATTATTTCCTTCATCACATTCATTACAACTTAATATGTTCATAACTAACCAAAATAGAGTCTGGGGTACATGTTAAAGCTCTATGTCCAGGAATGAGCTCAGCTCATATTTTCTGGCACTTAATCCTAAATATTATGTGAAAAATAAATCAATGTTGCTTCTCAGAAATGTCCTGAAAGAGTGAACACTGTAATACAGTTGTTTCATTTTTAAATCTCCAAATCGAGACAGCAAAATTATAATTTACCTAAAGCATCAAAAATATATCAAAAATAGCCTTTCACATAAACAAGTTGATGAGAATTGTATTTCTTTCCATGATTTTCTGTGTTCCCAAAACTTGGTAATTCTGTCAATGCAATTCCCAAACTACGAAGCAGTTTAATTCTGCAAAATTTACTAGGCTTACTAGTTATTCTTAGACAAAGGTTGTTTGAGCAATAGTTAGAACTTTTTTTCAGGAAAAGTTCTCCTGTGGCATATCTCAAACAAATTACTCTCCAGAGGTGGAACTCTAGCGCTTACTTTTGGAAATCACTTCAGATGATTATGATGCACACATCTTAACCACATCTTAACAACCCCTCCCTTCTCCTCAAAGAAACAGCATAGTTGTTATAACAACCATTTTGAAACTTCCAATTTCCCAACTTATTTTTTCCAGGAATGATAAACACAAGAAGATACTTATCTAGTGACCACTACAGTTTGGTTAAAAGAATAATACTTTCCAAAAAATACATTTCAAAATATCAGCAAGTTGAGTACCTATCACATATCGCTTTCTATTCTCTTATACTAGGAAATATATGAAATGAGGTGCTGTATTTTGCCCTTGATGCTTGTAATCTCTTTGCAAAGACATTTCTGAAACCATTATAGAAAAAGACTGCCAGAGAAAGTGTGTGGTCACTGAATATTACTTCAGTGCTCTATAATTCCTAACCTCCCTTACAGTGAGATTGACATTCTATGATTGCTACTTCCCTATGAAACATGACTAACATAATTAAAGGCAGTTTAAGAGCCCCTGTGGCTCTTCTTAGTCTCTCTCTTCCCTTGGGACCAAATACCTTAGATGGCTTTACTGAAAGAAGTGGGAGAGGGGCATTCAACTGTGGCTTAAGCATATAATACATATGTGTCTGCATGAGTGTAAAATCTTCACTGAGAATCCCCACTGAGATTTTGGGATTTGTCTTTTTGGATGACAATATTGGTATGTTGACTAATTAAAAAGTCTCATATAATCATGTGCTAACTTGTCTGGGACAGAAACAAGTAACTTACATTTAAAACACAGATTATTTATTAATGCAAAAAACTAGTTGAATGCGTTCTGTGTGCCATGATTTTTCTGAAACTAGTGATACCAAAAAAGTAATATGTAATGCTATCTTCAAGGACAGATGGAGACATAAGCAAAATAAGTTGAAATAAAATATTAAGGGCATTTTATTGAAATGCATTCAGCATAGAATGGGGTCCTAAGTAGGTAATATTCATTTATGCCTGGGATTGTGTGAGTCACCCTCTAGTACAGAAAAATAATCTCTTAATTTAAAAAAAAAACACAAAACATTTTTTTCACCAAAACATTAATTGCCTTTGTGGTTTACTTCATCCAATATTTTGAATAAGTGTTAATAACTTACACCTTAACTGATGCTATTTTTATTGTCCTCCCCTAATTTGTATGTTTGGCCAGGTGAAAGCAGAATCAGTATCTAATAGAACTATTGTTTGTACAGGAATACCTTCAGAATTGGAGCATAGGCAGAGCAACCACATTGATGACATTCTTACCTAACATGGACTCTCCTGTTAATGGAGTGTTGTAAGGTCCGTTCAGTCCCCAGAAAAGCTCACCAGAGTCAGGTGTCAATGCAAGCGCAAAGGGATCTTTATTACAGGTTCGAACCTGGAACCCTCACAAGCCCATGAAATGAGTGAGGCGGGAGAGCTACAGATCCGAGCTCAGAACAGCTTTTTATGGCCAAGAGTAAACAAGTACAGAGTCAGAGGGGATTTTGTACAATTCAGGCTTGGGATTGGTTGACATTTGAACAAGGCGATTTGGCTGTTTATGATTGGTTCCCGCCACTTTTAGTATTTCAGTTAATGTAGAAATTCTGGTGACGTTTGTCTATCAGGGGCTTGCAGGGCGAGGGCAGGGCTTGTTTTCGCAAACCTTGAAGCAGGGAAGCAGTTTTACAGAAGCAGAACAAAGGCAGTTAATCATTTTGCAACCGGTTTCACAACCGGTTTCGTGACATGACCCTTACTTAAACGCGTCTTGTGACTCTTTTGGACGTCACAAGCAGGAAAACAAGAACTTACAAAATCTTTAAGGATGTAGGGCACAGGTTTTAGCAATAGGGCCTCAGCATACACAATTTTATGTCCTTTCATTCCCCCCTCTTTAGGTAACTGGGAGTCCAATCTTGGACCTCGAGAATTTGTCATTGAGCCGAGTCTATTTCTGGGTGAAGCGGCTGATACTGAGCACGGAGGACCATCAGTTGGATGGTGTCAAATCTTTCTCTGACAAATTGTAAGATTCTGTTTATTATGCAGGGGCCTATGGTGACAAGGAGTAACAGGGATATCAGGGGCCCTAGGAAGGGTGCTAGTAGAGAGAACATGGAGGAGTTCCACCAGCTGTTAGCAGCAGTTGAGAACTGTTGTTTTCTTAGATCTAAGCTCAGTTTGTGTAGGCGTTGGACTCTTTCTTCTACTAAGCCTGACTCATTTATATAATAACAACATTCTTCTTTTAGGAACATGCAGGTACCTCCTTTTTCAGCTGTGAGTAAATCTAAGGCTCGGCGGTTCTGTAAAGTAACTTGGGCTAAGGAAGTAAGCTGTCGTTGAAGGGAGGCTAAGGATTCAGCAGAGTCCTCCATTGCTGTGGAGAACTGCCGAAACAGGTTGTTATTTACTTGTATTGACTTGTATAGGGCCCCGCCGGCTAGTCCGGCTGAGATGACTGAGGTGGTGAGGGATATGCCTGCAAGCACAGGGAGGAAAATGGCTCTCTTAGCTTGGGTATGGGGGTGGCCTTCCCATACACTTTGTGACTGGAGGTATTCGGCAGGGGTCCGTAAAGTTAACTGTGGGACTAGTGTGACAGGGAGGCATAGAAAAGACTGGGTGGTCTGGGTGGATAGATTTTTGTGTAGAGTGCCATTGCACCAGAAGAAGGAGCTGGGGGGGGGCACACAGGGTGGTGTTAGGAGGGGAGGTTATGTTGCAGAGGGAGGTGCTGGCGTTTGAGTAGCAGAATGGAATATGTGTCTGCTCGGGGTTCAGAAATAAGGGAACGTTTGAGACAGGGAGAGATCTTTGACTAGAGTTAGCCGTTTGAGAGGTCTGAGAGAGTGCTGGGAGTGGAACGGCCGTTAAGGGTGGTCGTCCTAAGGCAGCACAGAGGAAGCATGCCGAGAGGTTGCCCACGCCAGTGGCATTGGCTAGGAGTAGTCCTTCTCGTAATAGAGACAGCCAGGAGAAGGGACGTGAGGAAGGTAAGGCTGAGAGTTGTTTGTTTAACTGAGTTTCCTGTTTTTGGATATTAGAGTGGACAGTATGACTTATCTGGATTAGTGAGCGCCATAGGTACAGGAGGCTGCTAGGCCAAGTTGTTCTTGATGTCATGTACATAGCTCCTTTTTGTTGGGAGGTCCAACGGGGGTCCCATGGATCCCAGATAATCCAGGTGTAGCCTGTGGCCGTTTTAAAGAAATTATGGGAATTCCACACCTGGCTTGAGAGGGTCTCTGAGGCCGTGAGAGTTTTGACAGTATGGATTTTGCATGAGCTATAGGGGCAACCTACGTTTTGTTCAACCCATGTATCTTTACAATAGGAGGTTTGTTGGTCAAAGAGAAAGCAAACAGCTGGGGCGACCTTTCCTGGTTGTGCCTGAAAGTCAGTAAAGTTAACATAGATAGGAGAGCTACAACCTTGGGGGGGGCAATCAGCTGTGGCTAGAAGATGGCCTTGTCCCTGTGTCTGAGCATAGTTGGTCCAATTTTCTGTTAGATAGAAACGCCAAGCAAAGGGACTGGAGACACTTGAGTGCGTTCCCCAAGGCAGGGCCAGGCATAATAGGCACAAGGCCACAGATAGGCTAACCATACTAAACATTACTGGGGTTACGGCGCAGGGTTAGTTTTAAAGGAGTACTCTTAGCTTTGTCGACAGTCCACGTGGCTGGTGATACTGCCTCGGTCGTTGAGGGTCCCAGGAGGTCGGAGGTCGGGTCCACCGGTTTGACGTGTGTGTAGTGAATCCACGAGGCGATGCCTTCTACCTTGAGAGTGGTGGGGGTAGTCAAGAGTACCTGTAATGGTCCTTTCCACCTGGGTTGGAGAGTCTCTTGCCGGTGGCGCTTAACTAGGACCCAGTCTCCTGGCTGAAATGGGTGAGGTGTGGGAGGCGGTTGAGACTCGTATAGCTCTCGTAGCTTGGGCCAAATTTCCTGGTGGATGTTCTGTAAAGCTTGTAGAGAGAATAAGAGCTCAGAAACATTTTCAGTCTCAGGCTTAAGTAAGTCGGCTTTTAGACTGGGAATTAGGGGTGGGGGTCTACCATACATGATTTCATAAGGGGTAAGACCGAATCTGTAAGGTGTATTATGGGCCCGAAACAGGGCGTAGGGGAGGAGTATTACCCAATTAGCGCCAGTCTCCATAGTCAATTTGGTTAAGGTCTCCTTTAAAGTCCGATTCATCCTCTCTACCTGTCCTGAACTTTGGGGCCTGTAGGCACAATGTAATTTCCAATTTGCCCCAAGAATGGAAGCCAAATCCTGACTTACCTTGGCGACGAAGGCCGGTCCATTATCTGACCCTATCTGGACAGGGAAGCCATACCTTGGGAGGATCTCTTCTAAAATTTTCTTGGCTACAATCTGGGCAGTCTCTCTTTTAGTTGGGTACGCCTCTGTCCAACCTGAAAAAGTATCTATAAAAACAAGTAAGTACTGATACCCATATTTCCCTGGTTTTACTTCAGTAAAATCTACTTCCCAGTAGACACCGGGTCTTGTTCCCCGGAGTCTTGTTCCTGTTGTTGCCCGGGAATGGGGGTGGGCGTTGTTGAGTTGGCAGACTTTACAATTGGCCACAATGCTGTTGGCTGTCTCGGCTATATGTCTGATCTTGAGCTTGGAGTGTCTGATCAAGTCCATTATCCGCTGGGCACCTAGGTGAGTGGTTCGGTGGATGTGTTCTAGCACTTGTCGCCCTAATTTTTCTGGTAGGATAGTTTGGTCATCAACATCAGTCCACCATCCATTTTTAATCTGCTTTGAGGGGAGTCTGTCAATCCACTGGAGGTCCTGTTCTGAATAGTCAGGAAGGAGTGGAAGGTCCCGGGGGCCCAGGTCAGGGAGTTGGACTGTGAGCAGGCGGCTGGTAACCTTGGCTGCGTTTCGCGCTGTCTGATCGGCTAGGGTGTTGCCCCGAGCAATAGGTGTGGTTGGTTTCTGATGCCCAGGACAATGTACAATGGCCAACTTCTTTGGTTTCCATATAGCAGTTAGTAGGGCCAGGATTTCTGGCTTGTTTTTTTATTTCTTTTCCCTCAGCTGTTAGTAATCCCCTTTCTTTGTAGATAGCCCCATGCACGTGTGCGGTTGCAAATGCATAACGACTGTCCGTAAATACGGTCAGTTTTTTTCCTGCTCCTAAGTCGAGAGCTTGGGTGAGTGCTATTAGTTCGGCTTTTTGGGCCGAAGTTCCTGGTGGCAGGGGTTCTGCCCATATCACTTCAGTCTCAGAGGTTACCGCCGCCCCAGCGTACCTTTGGCCTTGGTGGACGAAGCTGCTCCCATCCGTGAACCAAACAGCATCTGCATCAGGGAGTGGGTGGTCTTGCAGATCTTCGCGAGTCCCATGTACCTGAGCTAGTATCTCGGTGCAGTCATGGAGTGGGGTATCTAGGTCCGGGGTAGGCAGCAGCGAGGCAGGGTTCAGGGAGGTTGGGGGC
>NW_012114688.1:7340475-7355800 GCF_000951035.1 Colobus angolensis palliatus | reverse complement strand
TTTTAATAGGTATCCTAGATAGGTTACTTCCGGCTTGCAAATTTGAGCCTTGGCGGCTGAGGCTCGATAGCCTAACTCTTCTAGAGTTTTTAGGAGGTGTTCTGTCCCCTGTTTACATGTGTCGGGGGATTCAGCCGCTATCAAGAGGTCATCTACATACTGTAAAAGGGTGATCTCAGGGTGTTGCCGCCGGTACTCACCCAGATCTTCATGAAGGGCTTCATCAAACAGGGTTGGTGAGTTTTTGAATCCTTGTGGCAGTCTGGTCCACGTCAGCTGACTGTTGATGCCTCTCTCTGGATCAGTCCATTCAAATGCGAAGAGCTCTTGACTTCTAGGAGCCAGGGAGAGACTAAAAAAGGCATCTTTTAGATCAAGAACTGTATACCACTGCTTTTCCGGGGGCAGGGTGCTGAGGAGGGTGTACGGGTTGGGCACAGTAGGGTGTATGTCCATGACTCTTTTATTGACTTCTCTTAAGTCTTGTACTGGCCTATAATCCGTGCTGTTAGGTTTTCGGACCGGTAACAGTGGGGTATTCCATGCCGAGTGACAAGTCCGGAGGATTCCCTGGTCTAAGAGCCGGCGAATGTGGGGCATAATTCCTTCTTTCGCCTTTACTGGCATCGGGTATTGTCGTACCCGGACTGGGTCTGCTCCTGGCTTAACCTCAATGAATATGGCTGGCCGGTGCTTGGCTAACCCTAAGCCCCCAGTTTCAGCCCATGCTCCAGGGAAGCGTTGGAGCCAAACGCCAATCTCATGATCAGGGGATCTCTGTTCTTGGTGAAGTCTATACTCATCTTCTAAGGTGACAGTCAGAATGGATATAGGCCTGTTTTGTGAGTCGGTTACTTTGGGTCCCTCTGGCTCAAAGTGGATCTGAGCCCCCATTTTAGTCAATAAGTCTCTCCCTAATAGGGGGCAGGGGCTTTCTGGTATAACCAGGAAGGAATGGGTCACTTTCCCGGTCCCCAAGTTTACAGTCCTCCGGGTTGTCCACGGGTACTTTTTGATGCCTGTAGCCCCATGTACCCAGGATGTCTTTTTGGATATTTTTCCAATTGGTGTGGTTAACACGGAGCGTTCCGCCCCGGTATCGACCAAAAAATGAACCGGGGTCCCCTCCACTTGCAAGGTTACCCTGGGTTCGGGGAGGGGGACCGAACCCCGTCTCCCCTAATCAGAGTCTTGGGTTACCAGAATAGAGGTCGGGTTAGCTGGTTTCTTTTTCTTGGGGCAGTCCTTAATCCAATGCCCACGTTCTTTACAATAGGCACACTGATCCTTTTCTAATTTCTGTTTATAGCCTTGCTTTGGCTGTCTCTCGCCTTGGGTATTTGCCGTCTGAGGAAGAGCGGCTACTAAGACCCTAGTCATTTCTCTGGTTGCCTTAAGCTGCTTCTCCTCAGGAGTGTCCCTACTATTGTAAACCCGTTGGGCTATCTGGAGGAGGTCCTGAATTTGCTTTCCTTCTAAACCTTCTAATTTTTGGAGTTTCTTTTTAATATCTGGTGCTGCCTGGTTTACAAAAGACATTACTACAGCTGCCTGATTTTCTGGGGCTTCCGGATCCATTGGGGTGAACTGTCTAAAGGCTTCCATTAATCTTTCTAAGTAAGTTGCGGGGCTCTCTGTCTTACCTTGTAATACTGAGTATACTTTAGCTAAATTTGTGGGCTTGCGTGCTGCCGCCCGGAGACCCGCCATTAGAGTCTGGCGATAAATGAGTAGTCGTCCCCTACCTTGTTCCGAGTTGTAATCCCATTGAGGTCTAGTTAGAGGGAAGGCCGCATTGATAAGGTCGGGGTTGACAGTCGGCTGGCCATCATCCCCTGGGACCAACTTCCTGGCCTCCACCTGGATTCTTTCTCGTTCCTCCGTGGTGAATAGAATTCGGAGGAGTTGCTGGCAGTCGTCCCAGGTCGGCTGATGGGTGAACATGACGCTGTCTAGCAGCGAGGTTAGATCTTTAGGATTATCTGAGAACTGGGCATTTTGAGACTTCCAGTTGTAGAGATCACTAGTGGAAAAAGGCCAGTACATGAGACGGGGGGGCATGGTATCATCGAGCGACCCTATTTCCCTGAGAGGCAATGCTACAGTAGTATCGGGGAGATGGTTAGCCTGGTCTCACTGCACACGGCCTCGGGTCCTGCCGGCCGGCCCCCCAGAGGCACTTTCACTTTCAGTTGCCTCCGCTTCCCGTTCCTCCTGCAGCCCTCCAGAGACACCTACCGGTCCAGGGGGATGTGGGTAAGGTGGTGGTGCCATGGGTTCTAGGGACAAGGGGTCCTGACTGTCCGGCAACACGGGAGCTGTGGGGACGGAGGGGGTTTTCTGCTTGGGGAGTTGGGTCAGAAGGACCTTACAAGGCTCGAATAGGAACGGGGTTAACCAGGGAGGTGGGTTCTCCACGAGGTCCTGCCATACTAAGATATAGGGAATCTGATCGGGGTGCCCTAGCCGCCCTGGTAGGAAAATTTTAGCCTTTACTTTAACGATAACCGATAGACAGAAGGTTCCTTCGGAAGGCCACCCAACCCCAAAAGTGGGCCACTCTGACCGGCAGAATGTGACTAACTTCCTTTTCTTTAGCTCTATACTTAAATCGTGCCCCCGCTCTTTTACATCTTTAAAATTGTTAACAAGGAGGGAGAGTGGGGTGCTCTGGGTTCCGCCCATCGTTGGCTCGTTCCTGGTTCTACAGGGAAAGAAGAGCAAACGTTAAAAAGGGACAAGGAACGGGCTTGGCGGAGTCAGCGGGAGAATCTGGCCAGGACAGAAAGAAAACAGCTGTGTACAACTCGACAAGGTTAGACAGACAACAATAGACAACAGACTCTCGCAAGCGCGCGCCGGATTGGGTTTCCGACTTGAATCAGATGGAGCACTCGAGTACGAGGCCCCCAGACGGGTACCGGGGGACGTCTCCCACCGGCCCCAGGCGGCTGTCTTTCAGCGCGTCCGCCAAGACTTTGCCACCTACAGTACAGAATACAGAGTTCGCGAAACTTCAGAGAAATACAGAGACAGAGCCGGCTTACTTACAGACCAAGATCCGATGACGTGGGGGTCTGGTGGGCTTGGGGGACTATCCCGGACGAGCCCCCATTTGTTGTAAGGTCCGTTCAGTCCCCAGAAAAGCTCACCAGAGTCAGGCGTCAATGCAAGCGCAAAAGGATCTTTATTACAGGTTCGAACCTGGAACCCTCACGCGCCCATGAAATGAGTGAGGCGGGAGAGCTCCTGATCTGAGCTCAGGATAGCTTTTTATGGCCAAGAGTAAACAAGTACAGAGTCAGGGGGGATTTTGTACAATTCAGGCTTGGGATTGGTTGACATTTGAACAAGGCGATTTGGCTGTTTATGATTGGTTCCCGCCACTTTTAGTATTTCAGTTAATGTAGAAATTCTGGTGACGTTTGTCTATCAGGGGCTTGCAGGGCGAGGGCAGGGCTTGTTTTCGCAAACCTTGAAGCAGGGAAGCAGTTTTACAGAAGCAGAACAAAGGCAGTTAATCATTTTGCAACCGGTTTCACAACCGGTTTCATGACATGACCCTTACTTAAACGCGTCTTGTGACTCTTTTGGACATCACAAGCAGGAAAACAAGAACTTACAAAATCTTTAAGGATGTAGGGCACAGGTTTTAGCAATAGGGCCTCAGCATACACAATTTTATGTCCTTTCAGGAGCTTCTATTTCTAATTTTATTATATGCATTTGAAAAGGATAAAAGGAGAACATTTTGCAAAATGAAAGAAAAAGACACCTAATTTAAGCGTGCTAGGGGGTGGATCCAATTTTCATTTTGAATAGAATATTACTTCAGTAATTATCTTACTATTTAAGAACAAGAATAATTAGTGTAGTAATCTCTAGTCTTATAGTACTCATAGTGCAGAGGTGAAAACATTATAATCTTGAGTATATTGTAGAGGTTTAATTATAAAGTTTACATGTAGATGAGACAGCCAAGTATAAAGGGGTCACTGGAGAACCTCCAACCAGCCTGTGTACTTGGAGAATGGGGTGGAGCCATGAAAGTTTGCACTTTTTGTGGGGGAGAGGGTCGGGGAGGGAGAGCCTGACCTCTCCTGATCCAGTGTAGTATCTGGGATTCAAGCTATGAGGTGGGAAAACCAGCTAGCAGGCTGTTGCTTTGCTCAGAGTTCCTGTTTCTTTTTTTTTTTTCCTTTTCCCCTAATAAATTCCATTTTTCTCACCCTTCTAAGTGTCTGTGAGCCTAATCTTTCATGGTCTTGTGACAAGGACCCCATCCTTAGCTGAACTGAAAAAGTCCTGCAACATAGATATGTATGCACATTTAAGTGACATTTTTGTAACACATAAGTATATACATATGTGAAATAAGTAGATATTTGTTCTCTATTTTTTTCTGAAGGGAAAAGGTAACTTTTTGGCAAAGAAATATTACTTTCATATTTGAGGAAATCTATCAAGTATAAAGAAACTCTGAAATGGCAATATTCCCAAGTCATCTTAACATTATCTAATTTCATAGAAAAAGTTTTTTCAGGTATTCTATAATTTAACATCTAATATTATAAAGTTGAATTAAACTTGTTGAAGAATTTATCTGTTTTTATAAATATATAGTTTGTATTGCTATCTATGTACAGGAAAATGACTAAATTTGTCCCAGGAATTTTGCCATTATAGGAGTATTTTATATTTAGACAAAAAATGATATTTTCACACACCAGAATAATCTGTTTCAATTCACCAAATACATATACATATATAACCAGTTGTCTTTTTTCCTAGTCATGGTGGACACTGGATATACATCTAGTAATGGAAAAAGACATTTTCCCATTTTCTTTGGGGGCATAAAATACTGGTGATGATTGAGGAATACAACAAACTGGACTGTTTTTTTGTTGTTGTTGTTGTTACATCATTTTTACAAATCTACTTGAAGATGAAAAACAGGTTATTGTAAATAAGTTTCTAAATTCTGGGAATTTGAAATTTGAAAACTCATACAACAAAACACCAAATATATGCTACCAACTGACAAAATACCCCACTTTTCTCTCTCTCTACTTCATAGGAATTTTTTCTCTATTACTTCAGCCAAGCTATCTCTGAGATATTTCCTATAAAAGTAACAAAGATGTAGCTATCAACATGTACAAAAAGAACCTATAAATTAAACAAAATATTATATGCTTTAGCTTATCAGTTTTAGAAATATCTTTTTTGTTTAGTACAAAAATTGCATAATCAGTTCCAATGGATTACTTCAACCAAGTTTTATGTCACCTACTCTATGGCAGATGCAATGAGGAACACAGCAATGAATAGGGACTGCCCTAAAGAGAAGCAAAATTTGTAGCTTATATAATGAATAGTGTGATACTGATTACAGTATTAAATATGCATCCAGTTTCTTTTTGTTTCTTTTCTAAGTCATTTGATTTGCAATTTTACAAAGATAACTGAACATAGCATTAAAATTATAAAACTCAATTTACTAATTTATTCATTTGTTCAATAGATATGTACTGGGGCTTCTGTATGTCAATGTATCCAGAATTAGCTATACAAAGATTTTAAAATACAACATATTCTACAATTCTGTGGAACTTATACCAAAAGGAAAGACAAACTTTAAATGAATAACTACACAATTAAATTGTAAATAGTCATAAAGCTTAAGTTATTTTATCGTTGAGTAAGCCAGGCATTTAATATGTTTAAATCACATTGGGTGACATAAAAACACTATATGATTTTTTTTTTTTTTTTTTTTTGAGATGGTGTCTCCCTCCGTCACCCAGGCTGGAGTGCAGTGGCACAATCTCAGCTCACTGCAACCTCTGCCTCCCGGGTTCAAGTGATTCTCCTGCCTTAGCCTCCCACATAACTGAGACTGCAGGTGCCCACCATCATGCCCAGCTAATTTTTGTATTTTTAGTAGAAACAGGGTTTCACCATGTTGGCCAGGCTGGTCTTGATCTCTTGACCTCCTAATCTGCCCACTTCGGTCTCACAAAGTGATGGGATTACAGGCGTGAGCCACCACACCCAGCCATGATTTAATTGTTGTATCCTATTAGGCAAATAGATATTTTCCTCATTATTCATATGAACTGACCAGTGCTTAGGGAGGCTATGTAGCTGAGCTGGAAAGAGTGTGGTAAGCATCAGAACAGGTATTCAAACCCACGGTTTTCTGAGTCCAAACGTCCATCTTAATTATTATGCCATAGTAAAACATAAAAGGCATTTTCAATTTTCAGAGAAACTCCATAGGCATAACCTCATATTTGATTGGAAAGTTGTTATTCAAACTCAAAGCTCTCTAAATTCTGCCAAAAATTTCACTGATGTTCACTATTAATTTGGTGAGTAGGTGAGAGTACATGTGTGTGCAACAATATGACATCCAAGCTCTTTGTAGTCAGAATCTACAAGTCAAAGTCAAAGAGGCTATCTTTCTACTTTATCAGATCAGATGCACCGTTAGCCTACCCTAAGAGAGTAGCACAATTCTACAGAAATCTGTTTGCCATATTATCAGCCATGCTACAATAAACATTGAAATAAAAGGATTTACTCCTACTTTCTACTTCTTATTTGTTCCAAGAGATAATAGCAACTACAGTATCAGCTTTGAAAATGTGTATTGGGAGTCATATTACATAACCCAACTTAAACAACGAGCTTCAATAATTTACTAAAGATTAATCTTCTTTAGTAAAAATAATCTACGTATAACAACTTGGATTTATCAGTGTGCTCTGGTTTGAAGTTCTTAAAAATATAACACAGGAAAAAACTGAAAGTAAATGAAAAACTTAAAAACCATTAGATAAAGTAAAATTGTTTTTTATTTATGGTAATGACACAATGAACTACTTTTTGACACCTCGAACATATGAATATCAGTCTTTTATAGCATAACATCCATTACTCTAAATCCTATGCAAATTTATGCTACAAAATATGTAGAATGGAACCTGGACCTTGAACTCAGAGAGATGAATTCAAATCAAAATCTGCCATGTACTACCAGTACAAATTTGACAAGTGTTATAGACTGAATTGCATTCCCTCAAAATTTGTATGTTGAAGCCTTAGCTGCTAGTGTTACAGAGGGTGATTGTATCTGGAGATAGGGCCTTCAAAGAGTTACTTAAGGTAAATGAGGTCCAGAATATAACCCTAATCCAATAGGACTTGTGTCTTTCTAAGAAGAAGTCAGGTGCTGTGGCTCATGCCTGTAATCCCAATACATTAGGAGGCTGAGGGAGGAAGATTGCTTGAGCTCAGGGGTTTGAGAACAGTCTAGACAACATGGAGAGACTTCATCTCTACAAAAATAATAAATTAGCCAGACATAGTGGCATGTGCCTGTATTCCCAGCTACTTGGGAAGCTGAGGTGGGAGGATTGTTTGAGCCTGGGAGGTAAAGGCTGCTGCATTCTAGCCTGGGAGACAGAGCAAGAGCTTATAGAAGAAGGAGAAGAAGAAGGAGAAGGAGAAGAAGAAATAGCAAGGATGTTCACTCATTGAGAGACGGTCATAGGATGACATAGCGAAAAGGCAGCCACTGACAGTCTAAGAAGAGGGACCTCAAAAGCAATCAAACCTACTGTCACCTTGATTTTGGACTTCCAGCCTCTAGAACTGAGAAAATAAATTTCTGTTGTTTAAGAGACACAGTCTATGGTATTTTTTTACAGCCCTAGCAAACTAATACAGCAAGTAACTTAAACACTTCATATGTCAGTTTTCTTATTCACAAAGTGAAAATAACAGATCCAACTTTCAGAGTTTTTATTAGAAGGAAAAATACTATATGTAAATTCCTTGCCACACACATCTGAACATATAAATGTTAGTATTTCCCAATGCCATATTCTGTATAAAATACCAAGCAATGTCAACTCAAGTTTAGAATCATTTAACATTTTTTTCCTCATAGTCTATTTTCTGTGAATTGAATCATAACATGCCAATTTATTAACATAATAGAGAATGGCCTTAAAATACTCACAAAGGCTCTCCATGAATTCTACCATTTCGTTGACTTGTCACAGCTAACAATAAGTTTGCCATTTCAAACCATAGTTCTGAATGTGTATCTGTGGTGTGGCAAGTAAGGAACTAATTAAGTATGAAATTACCTTATATATCTAAAGCTGTGTCTGCTCACCTTTAGGCATTTTGGGAATCCACCTAATGAGATATGAGTTTTGCTCCACAGGACAATCACAAAGCTCATTAATGCTCATTAAAACATAAGTAGTATTCAATGGATTCAGCAAAATCTCACTGTATTTTAATGAACATCTGAATCATCCAATGGAGCAAAACCCTCTCAAGGAGAAATTCTTGTTAATGCAAAAGGAAAGTGCAGGCCAATACAGATAGTAAATATTGTAAGTTTACCTACATGTAGACACATCTGTGAAAAATAGAAAACATTCCCAGAAGTTCATCTCTTACCAATTAAAAATAAACCTGTCTCAGTTGATTTGACAAGCATCTGAAATACTAGAGAGAAGTATTTAGTGAAATCACTAAATTATTTGTCAATAAGAATGTTTTGAGTTGTTTTTCTCACATTGGATTTAAGAAAGTTGAAAATCTTCTGTTTTATAACTCATGTTGAAAACACTGTAGGTAAATGATGAATAAATATTTATTAACTGAGTAGATAAGTGACTTTAATATTAAAGTCTATATATTCATTTACATACATATAGTATTTTTCCGTACAAATATTTGAATGTCTACTGTGTGTTAGACACATACTAGCACTGAAAGTAAGAGTGATCAAAACAGACAGAATCTTAATGTCACAAAGCTTATATTCCTAAGAGAGAAAGAGGTGATAAACATGTAAATATGGAACCAGTTAATAAGAAATATAGAAAACATAAAAACCTGGTAAACGTATCTATAGTAGAGAGAGAAGAACAAGCACTGTTACAGATAGGGTGGATGGAAAAGGTCTCTAAGAAGTTGTTATTTGAGGAGAAACAGGAATGAAGAGTAAGCCTTGGGCATACGTGAGAGATGAGCTTTAGGGACAGAAGGAACTGCAAGTATAAATGCCTAGAGGCAGCAACAGACTTAGAGAAATACTCATAAGGCCAGTGTGCCTGAAATGCAGCGAGGCATGAAGAAAGTCACAGGTGATGAAATCAGAGCCATAATCAGAAACAGTGGCACCAATTTTCAGGCTTCCAAAAGAATCTAGATTTTATCTAAGTGGGATGGGATCATTCTAGAACTTTGAGTAAAATAGTAACTTGATTTTACTTCTATTCTAAAAGACTCTCTGACTTCTACTTGGAGAAAAGGTCATAGTAGTTTGGACAAGGGTAACAGTGAAGCTGTTGAAATGAGGATGACAGGAGACTTGGCAGAATTGAATGATGGATTGAATATGGTGTGTAAGAGAAAGGAAAGGGCCAGTGGATGACCTGAAGGGTTTTAATCTAATATACTTATTGGCCAAATAAATTTTTGACATTTTTCAAATAAGAGCTTTTATTTTTTGTCTCAAATAAATTGATATTAAAACCAAAATAGGACAAGTACAGTGGCTCACACCTATAATCCCAGCACTTTGGGAGTCTGAGTTGGGAGAATCACTTGAACTCAAGAGTTCAGTACCAACCTGGGAAACATAGTGAGACCTTGCCTCTACAAAAAATTTAAAAATTAGCTGGTCATGCTGGCACATGCCTGTGGTTCCAGCTATTTCTGAGGCCAAAGTGGGAGGACTGCTTGAGCCCAGGAGTTTGAGGCTGCAGTGATCCATGATCACAACACTGTACTCCAGGCTAGTGATAGAGTGAGATCTTGTCTCAAAAACAAAAATAGAAAAAAGCCCTCACAAAATAAATATAAAACTGAAATAAATATTTTGTCAAGAACATAAATTATAAATGAAGTAGTTCTCATGAACCAGTGCCAGGACCAATTCTGTTCTTACTCAGGATGTTCTGCCTTAAGGAGCCATTCTATTTCCAAGATTTAAGAACTATATCAGTCCTCACATCTCCCAAATATTTGAGGAGACTTCAAGAAGTACTTGGCAAATAGAATTTAAAAATGTAAATAAGAAATATAAATTTTCTCCACATAAGCTCCATCAGGCTTAAGACTTCTAAGTGATGATACAAGCCATTCGGTTCATCTCTAAAAACCCAAGGTTCCCGAGAATTTAACCATGTCAATGCAATCTTTTCATATTATTGAATAAAGAAAAATGAGTGCTCTTTAAAGAATTTTTAAGATTAGGAAACAAAAAGAAGTCAGTGGGGGCCAAACCAGGACTTTAAGGTGGATGCCTGGTGATTTCCCATCAAAATACTACAAAATTGTCTTTGTTTGATGAGAGAAATGAGCATGAGCATTGTTGTGGTAAAGAAGGACTCTCTGGTAAAGCTTTTCCAGGCACTTTTCTTTTGAAGCGCTAGTTCACTTCCTCAAAACACTCTCACAATAAGTAGATGTTATCTTTCTTTGGTCCTCCAGAAACACAAAAAGCAAAATGCCATGAACATCCCCCCAAAAACTGTTGACATGACCTTTGCTTTTGCTTTGACTAGACCACTTCCACCTCTTGATAGCAATTGCTTTGATTGTGCTTTGTCTTCAGGATTGTCCTGGCAAATCTGTTTCATCTTCTGTTACAAATTTTTGGAGAAATGGTTCAGGATCTTGATCCCCCTTGCTTCAAATTTCCATTGAAAGCCCTGCTCTTGTATGCAGCCAATCTGGGTGTAATGATTTTGGCACCCATTAAGTGGAAAGTTTGCCTGACTTTATTTTTTCAGCCAGAACAATGTAAGCTGAACAAACTGAGGTATCTGTGGTGTTGGTTATTGTTTGTGCTATTAATCATCATTCTTCTTCAGTGAGGTCATGAAAAAGATGAATTTTTTTCCTTGTAAATTGATGTGGATGGCCTGCTGCTGTGGGCTGCATCTTCAATATTGTCTAGTTCTTTCTTAAAATGAGTTATCCACTTGTATTGTTTTAGGTTGCTTTAGGGCATTTTCTCCATAAATTTTTCATAAAGCATCAGTGATTTCACCATTCTTCTACCCAAGCTTCACTACAAACTTCATGTTTGTCTTGCTTCAATTTTAGCAGAATTCATGTTGCTCTAATAGGGGCTCCTTTAAAACTAATATCTTATTCTTCTGAGTGCCTTAAACTAGATCTTATTCAGACATGTTATGACAGGTTATTATAAGTTAATTGTGATGCAAAAAAGTTGAAACTTCATTCATAGTTCTTCCATAATGCATATTTCCATGAACTATTACCCCTCATGTGATTTCTTTTCTGAGCTTCAGAATGTGATTCTTCTTGAAGTTGTCTTAGATATCTTAAAATCATAATGACCAAAGGCAAATTCTTAATATTCTACCACAAATATGCTCTCCTGAGATTTTATTAATAAAAGTCACTTTCATCCTCCTAGTACTAGTACATTGGAAATGCTTCTTGGTATCTTTCTTCCACATCACCTAGTTCTGTTGATCCTATTTCTAAAATATATCCCAAATGGAACCATTTTTTTTCTGTCTCTCTGCTTACACTAGCTTACTCAAAGCCATCATCACCCCATCTCTAGATTATTTTTCTCCCTGCTCCAAACTAGCCCTCTGAATAACTTCTTCTCCCTACAGTAATTAGAACAGTCTATTAAATTTTGATCAACATAGCTTTGATATGGCAGATGAAGTTTCGTATATTAGTAACAAATGGTAGTAAAAAATATTATTCTGCACTTCTGATGTTTCTTCCTATGACGAATCATCAATTAATGCAACTCTGGGGTTCTCTTCACTGCCTTTGGCAAGTTTTGTAAATTTTGAGTAATATCCATGTATGTGCAGCCAAAATCTGTCTGTGTTTCTGGAGAGTCAGTGTACCTATAGAAATCACAGTTCTCTTTTGCTCTTCCATGCCTTATATCATATGTGGACAGATCATTCCCCTTGCTCTAATTCTCTGTGTCCTGGACTGGGTAGAATTCAGCATTAGCAAGCTCATTTGTTTAGTCAACCTAAAGTTGCATCTTCAATTTGACCTCTAATGGTAATTAAGTGTTGCTTTAGCTTACATGTTTTTTAACTTGTTCACAACCTGAGTCAGGAAGAGGACTTCTACAGGCAATAAAATCACTGATTACTTATTTTACTTTGTCGCACATTCCTTGTACTAAGATGATCTTGAGTTCATCATATAAAACCTTTGATATGCCCATAGATAGTAGCATTGACAAATAACATGAGGGAGAGAAAGGCAAATCTAGATGCAGAATAAATGTCTATTTCATTTAGAACAAATTACTGCCTCTCACCTATGATGCAAAGGATCCCATGTAATCAATTTTCTAGAATATTCTATAGTGGTTATTTTGAGCTGTTAATGCTAATTTGGGGACTATTCTTAGTAAATTAAGAATTCAGAAAGATAACTCAGGTCACCTGTGTGGAGTAATGTGCCATTTTGTTAAGTCTACCATAGTCTATATTCCTGCCCCATGACCATTTTGATGGTATATGCATTAATCAAACAATAGGCCCTTAGAGGAAGAACCATAACCGACAATAATAGTAAGTCATCCTCTGTATATAAGACTATTATCAACAGTGGCAATTTTTACATGGGAAATAATAATATTCAGGTCTTGGTCTATTCAGAGTAATCTATCCAGAAACTACTTACCCCAAATTATTTCACCAAATATACTCCATTCTGCCAGATTACTCAACATTGACTATGAATTCACATAATTTCTAAGTCAAAGCCACTTCTCTTTTCAAGCAACGTGCCAATAGTTGGGAGAATATACAGGTATCTTCAGGGATAACAATATGAAAGCAACTGAATGTCTCATTTCTCTGGTAAACAAGATTTTACTTGTGTTCGCTGAGGGAAGGTCTATGCAAACATACCCAAAATCCGAGGAAGCTGAGAGGCCAGAGAAAGAGGCTAACAAATCCAGATCTTTCAAAAGAAACATTTATAGGGGCATTCTTTAGCCTCCATACTTGTTTCACTTCTCAAACAATTGCTTATAAACTTCTCATGTGATTTGTCCTACGTCAGACTTAGTCATTTAGAACTCCATTCTATGATGTAATTAAGTATCCTTCTAATTTATTTACTATTTAACCAAAGTTATGCAAAATCTGCTGTTGTTTGTACTTAAAAAAGATTGATACAGCAACAAAAGGTACCCCAAATAGGGTATCCATGAATTTAATTAAGACATTAGAATCTTTTGAAGACTTTATCTTTATAAATTGTGTCCACTTAATAATAAAATTTTGTCAAGCTTGCTTGCCTTTGTGTCAGACAGTCAGGTAGCATTCAGTTTAGAATTAGCAAATTTAGGATCTTAGAAATAGCTTTTGGTAATTCTCTGGATATTGTCTAATACAAGTAACGACAGTGGAGATATAATGAAGGAGTTAAAATTTATTAAAGTCATAATTTATGTCTTTCTAAGCCCTTTAATTCATTATTTAAATGTGTGTGACAACCCAACGTAATTGGTACATTATTCTCAATGTACAGATGATAAAACTAAGGCTTGTAGAGGTTAAGTAACTTGTCCAAAGTGGTAGCTGTGTTTTAGCAGTATCATTACTATTTCTTTTAATATCAATATGTCCTAAAGCCAGTTTATAATTTATTTCCAAATCTAATGCATTCCCTGTGTTGGTCAATTATATCATACTTTTGTTATTAAAAATGTCTTTCTGTATTTAGAGAACTAGTAGACTATAGTAGTTAAAAGCATATCATAGACACCCTATTACCTTTTTTGAAATACCAGCTCTGACATTTTTTAGCTGTGTATCCATTACTTCACATCTCTGACCTCAGTTTTCTCATCTCTTAACTGGAATAACAATAATGTCTATCTTATAATGTTGTTGTGAGGATAAAATGGATTAGTGTATGTAAGTAAAGTCAGCTTTGCAAGTAAAATTTTATAAATATCGGTTTTGTCATTGCTGTTTATTATTATTAATAGCATTAACTGTGACAAGAAGTATAGCTAAGACATAAATAAGACTGGTTTCTACTTCAAGTGACTTCCATTCTTATGGAGGAAACAGACAGGAAAATATGTCATTACTAAGCATTATTTTACTTAGTAATATACATACTAGAGGCATATCCAATAATAATGAAAGAATGACAACGTGTGTGGAGGAGAAGAACTAAAGCTACACTTAAGGTTCACACAATACTTATTAAAAGATACAATACCTGAGTGACTTCTTCTAAGAACACATATATATAGCCAGGTAAAATTTAGTTTAGGATGCTGATAAAACCAGAGAGGGTAACATTTGCAAAGGCACTGTGATAAGAGAGTAAAATGGTACATGAAAGAAATGCAAGTCCTTAAAATGGCTTGAAAATACATTATGGGGGAGATGAGATGAGAATTCAGGTCAGAGATAAGCTGAAGTGTATCATTAAAAAGTCACACTGAGAAAGGTAAACTATTTCCTAAATGCTAGCTGTCCAAGGGGTTGGGGGTGGGGGTTGTATTAAAAGGTTTTAAGTAGAAGACTGACATGATCCACTAAAATTACTTTGAAAAAAGATCATACTGAAAGCAATATAAATAATGGATTGAGGGGAGAGGATGTGGCACAAAATTTAGAAAAACAGATGCTATTTAGGAGTCTTTCGATGCCAAAAAATAAAAACAAGAAAATAAATTAAATGATGTAATACTTAAGAAATTAATAGTGGGAATGGAGACAAGAGCCAGATTCAGGTGAAATTAAGGAATTCGATCTAATTAAATTTGATAGTCAACCTGGTAAGGGAAAAAGAAGTGGCAAGGATGATTTATAAATTCATGTTCTTGCTACTGGATGGATTTTAATTTTATTTATAGAGATAGAAACATAGAAAGAATAGAAAGATTTGGTGGGAGATATAAAGGAGGTATATATATATATAACATTTGGGCCAAGTGGGGTGGCTAACACCTGTAACCCCAGCACGTTGCAAACAGAGGTGAGTGGATCACCTGAGGTCAGGAGTTCAAGACCAGCCTGACCAACATGGTGAAACCCTGTCTCTACTAAAAAATACAAAAATTAGCCTGGCGTGATAGCACGCACCTGTAATTCCAGCTACTCCAGAGGCTGAGGCAGAAGAATCTCTTGAATCTCCTCCCTTCCGGGGGGAGGCGGAAGTTGCAGTGAGCCAAGATTGCACCACTGCACTCCAGCCTGGGCAACAGAGTGAGACTCTGTCTCGAAAAAGAAAAAAGGAAGAGAAG
>NW_012114688.1:7310418-7340425 GCF_000951035.1 Colobus angolensis palliatus | reverse complement strand
AAGGGAGGGGAGGAAGAAAAGAAAAGAAAAAGAAAAAAGAAAAAGAAAAGAAAAATATAACATCATACATGTATATATCAATATGTCCAATAGAAATATTGGGATAAGTCTATGGGTCTGAAATTCAGAAGGAATATTTGGCCTGGAAATCCATTTGGTAGCTAACAGCCCATAGGTGGTAGTTGAAACTATGAAACACATAGAATTTCCTCAGTGAGACTATCAGGAGTAGGAAGAGGGCCAAGGAAAGGACTTTGGGAAGTGTGAATGAAAAAGCAGGCAGAAGTAAGGGAGCCAATATGGGACACAAAAGGAAAACAACAGGAATGGGAAAGGAAGAGAATGTGGAGCAAAGGAAAGAAAAATAGACATTTTTCATAATAAAGTGATTAAGCAATATGAAATATTTAGTAACTAAATTGTCATTGGTGAATCTATGGAGCATATTTTCAATGGAGTGTTATAGGTGGAAGATGGGTAGTAGAAGTAGACAGAAAATATAAAAAACAGAGGAAGAGATTGTAAATTGTGCATGGCATTTTAAGTTAGACCATTATGCATAGAAAAAGATAGGGGAGGAATATAGAAGGAAATAGGGAAACTGAAAATGAAAAAAAAAGCCTAGAAATAGGGTAATATCTAGAAAGAGATATAAAGTGGACATAGAGATTTTTGTATATTTGTTACTTCATTTTTAAATTATTTGCACTTTAACAAAGTATGGCTGATAAATTAAAAAGTATATATTAAGTGAAATAAGTCAGACACAGAAAGACAAACACTGCATGATGTAAGTTTTATGTGAAATCTAAAAATGTTGAACTCATAATCAGAGAGTAAAATGGTGGCTTCCAGAAACTAGGGCATGGGAACATGAGGAGCTGTTGGTCAAAGGGCACATAGTTTCAGTTATGCTGAATGAATGAGTTCTGGAGATCTAATGTACGGCATGGGGACTATAGTTAATAATACTGTATTGTATATTTGAAATGTTCTATAAGAGTAGACTTGGTGCATTTATTACTTCAAATGAGGAAATAGGCTGTGTATTGAAGAGAAACAAAAACAGACAGGTAGAGTGTAAAGATTCAGTTGTCAGAGAAAACGATGGATCCAAGTCCCTGAGATAGAGGAAGGGTTGAGATGCAGAATACTGGTAGAAGTATTTTGTTTATGTGGAAGAAACAATGTTTCCACCAGAATTGGAGGGAAAATAGTAAGAATGAGGGTGTATATAGATAATTTATACCCCCTTGATGTTGATAACATCGCAGGTACAAAAGCAAATTTTGATGAGATTTCAGAAAGTCAGGAATGCATAATTGGAAGTGTCTGTATGTTACATGTACAGGAATATACTAGAGCCTAAAATGAAATAATGCATGTATCCAAATGACTAAAAAATCTACAGTTAATTTATTATGAAAAAAATGTGTGAGGAAATTTTGAGTGACCTATAAAAATTGAATACATTAATAAGTTACATTAGCATAGATGACTCATGCTTAAAAGATCTTTTTTATGGAAGAGATACTTATCATATTGCTCACTGACTGTATAATAGAATTTAAATAAATTAGGCCTCAGCTGTTATCTTCATTTCACAAAAAAAGCATGTTATTATAGCAGAAAGGGGCAAATTATATTTCAATAACTGGAAGTTCTTAATATGACCAAAATTATGTAAATTCTACCAACCATCAATTTTCTAGGAATTTTAGTCTTCATGGTAATTCACAAAAATCAAGCACAATGTATTTGCAGCTGGCTTAATTCTCCACTGAACTACAGAAAAATATGGCTCATTGAACCAGGTAGTGTCATACTGGCACAGTTTTAAGAAAAGGTAAATATATTTGGCAAATTTCAGGACTATCTTAGAAAAACAAGCACCTCGGCATCTTATGTTTTATATGATCAGTAGGACAGTACAGCATTTAAGAGAGACAATGTACCATGTTACATACTGGAAAGAACATGGTCTCTGCATGCCTAGGGTTTCAATGGTAATGGTGCCACTTATGACTTTGTGCATCTACCATCTCTGAGTCTTGTTGACTTCGTTGACAAAATGTTAATGATAATGCGTATCATCAGTCATCAGGAATTTTGTCAAACTTTTCGGATATATTTGTTTCTTTTCTTTCTTTTTTATTTATTTATTTTTTTAACAAGGTCTTGCTCTACTCAGCCTGGAGTGCAGTGGCGTGATTATGGCTGACTGCAGACTCAAATTCTTGGGCTCAAACCATACCCCTGCCTCTGTCTCCCAAGTAGCTGGGACTACAGGCATGTGCCGTTATGCCTGGCTATTTTTTAAATTTTTGTAGAGATGAGGTATTGCTATATTGCCCTGGCTGGTCTCAAAACTTGTAGGCTAAAGTGATCCTCCTGCCTTGACCTCCCAAAGTGCTGGGATTATAGGCGTGAGCCACCTCTTCTAGCCTCCTATTTTTTTAGATGGTAGAAATTTGCCCATTATGTTTAAATGATTGCAGAAGAGAGATTAGAGAATGGAAAATTTAAGATTAAAGAGAGAGAATGTATATTTCAGTGTAAAATCTATATCTTTGTCTGCTATAATGAAATACCATAAACTGGGTAACTGATAAAGATCATAAATGTATTTCTCATAGTTTCGAGACTGGGAAGTTCAAGAACAAGACTCTAGCACATTGGGTGAGGAACAGTTTTCTCAGAGATGGTGCCTACTTGCTGTGTTCTCACATGATGGAAGGGGCAAGGCATCTCACTGGGTTCCCTTTAATAAAAGCATTCATCCTATTCATGAGGGCTCCTCCCTCATGACATAATTATACCCCAAAGACCCTGTCCCCTGAAATCATTACACTGGAGATTAGGATTTCTCTTTTTTTTTTTTTTTTTTTTTTTTGAGACGGAGTCTCGCTCTGTCGCCCAGGCTGGAGTGCAGTGGCGAGATCTCAGCTCACTGCAAGCTCCGCCTCCCGGGTTCACGCCATTCTCCTGCCTCAGCCTCCTGAGTGGCTGGGACTACAGGCGCCCGCCACCTCGCCCAGCTAGTTTTTTGTATTTTTTAGTAGAGACGGGGTTTCACCGTGTTCACCAGGATGGTCTCGATCTCCTGACCTCGTGATCCGCCCGTCTCGGCCTCCCAAAGTGCTAGGATTACAGGCTTGAGCCACAGCGCCCGGCTAGGATTTCAAAGTATGAATTTTTGGAGCATACAAATATTAGATAATAGTAATCTATGAAAAAACAGGAAGAGATTAGATATCTAGAGTACAGGTAAGATAATAGTCAAAGAAGAAATGATGTGTAAAACATCCCAGGTGTATATTGACCGAATAATGACATATTCTATTAAAAAATAAGGGTTATTAAAACAACAGTGACAATGTACATGAGTTCATTAGGGTCTCTAAATGCCTACACATATGCTATTTTTATTCCCAATCATTGATTTAATTCTTCTTTTCCTTTACCATATTCGTCACTTTCAGCGTTTGTCAGTAGTAGTGAAATTACTACCACATTTTCCCCCACATACATGTTGTTTTGATCAATGTATACCCCATAAAATGCCTTGTTATTTTTCTAGCTATCATTCAAATGTTCATGCCCAATCTCTTTATTCTGATGTGTCCAAAGAACAAACATATAACATGATACATCTGACTGTAATCAGCCCAGTATCCTGACCTAACATGCTGAGCCTCCACTGTGGACTTGACAAAATCAAATACAGTCTTCTTACAAAAATGGAGGCTGAGAACCAATTTCACTCAGAGGTGAATTTGGTTTGGGCATGTAATATTACCAGTTCTCTGTTTCTGACCTAGCAGGAGCAAGTAGTGTTTCTGAAAGGAAGCATAAAACAATAATTAATATTTTAACATTTAGAGAATCACCAATAAAAAACAACAAAAAAGTTTTAAAAACAATTTTTATACAAATAAAAATTAATATTTTAATATTTAGAGAATCATCAATATACAAGGTATTGAAATAAAAGAAAAGCCACAAGAAACAGAACAAAGCAAACAAAATACATAGGGTATTAAATAGAATGCAAGATGAATTAAAACTGAAAATCAGCCACCTTTAACACACACACACACAAGAACTTAAAGATTATATCAAACCCATATTTGTCAATTCTAGATTATCCAACGACACTGACTTTGTTGAGAAATTGGAGAAGTTCTTCATATGCATCCATATTACCAACTAGCTAGATCAGTTTTTAAATGTCTTAATTATCCTTATAGCTATGACAGAATCATTGGGCATTTTTGTACACAGCTGGAGTATTGGTATAAATTGGTATAATGTTTCTAGATGGTATTCTGAAGTATCTATCAAGCTTATAGAAATCACTTTTTCAAAATATAAAAATTCCATGGAGATAATTAAAATTTTTAAAAAGTTTGGCTGTGTGTTTCTGAGAGTATCGCTTAACAAAATGAATATTAGAAGTAACTCAAATATCCCAAATAATACACACATATGCACACAGAAATGCACCATCCCTGTCTATTTTAATGAAAAGCAGTCAGTAGAATTTAAGCTACAGAAATAAACCAGTCCTAGAGCTTATTACCTTTATCCTTCAATAATTCTTTGTATGATCTCATAATAAGCATTTAATTTTCATTCAGAGTCATACTTAAAAGAATGGCCAAATAATTATTTTGCCTTAATGTGTGATTTTAGTCTTCTGACTGCTTATAAAAGAGCAAAATGGGGGAAAATCACCATTTCAAGGAGTCTGAAGAATTTAAAAATGTGTGACTTCCTCTAAGCTTCACTGCAAGTTAATTTTTACGTATATTTTTAATTTGATAGATTGACATTTTTCTAATCTTGACTACATGGATCAGTAACTCCCACTACTTAGCCAAGAGGTTAATGAGAAATTGATAGTAATAACAAAAAATATACCAAGAGGATTTGTCCTGTTTCTCCTCATCCAAAATCATAATTTGGAGCATCTATCAAGCACTTTCTTGAAAGAGAATAAGCTGTGTGAAATGCCAATGTGTAAAGAAAATAATTTATAACTTAATGACAGACAGCCATCATGAGATTGCTTTGTTAGACACTTCCTTTGTATGTTACCTATTGCCAAATATACCCTAGAATTACAGGCTTCTCTCTCTTAAATGTGCACTTAACCAGGAACTTTTTATTGACAGAACAAAAAATTAATCTTCTGTCTTATTTTGTATGGCTAAATATTCAAGTAAGAATGCTATGACTTAAAGTCATGGCACACACATAAACACACATAAACACACACACATATACATACACAGATAGATACCTACATACATACAGTGTACACACTTAAACATGTATAATATTCATAATATGTGATATATTATGTTACATATTGACATATTTAATAAAATGAATATAAAAATGTTTCATATTATGAAATATTATTCAGTGCTAAAAAATACTATGAATCCATGAAAAGGCATGAAACTCATATGCATATAACTAAGTGAAAGAAATCAATCTGAAAAGGCAGCATGCTCTGTGATTCCAAATATACGACATTCTTGAAAATAAAAAATCTAGAGAGAGTAAAATGATCAGTGGATGCCAGTGGTTGGGGGAAGGGAGGGATGAATAAAAAGAGCACAGAGGATTTCGAGGGCAGTGAAGCTACTTTACATGATGCCATAATGTATGTACTTGTTATACACTTATCAAAGCCCATACACTGAACAACATCAAGTGAGAATCCCACCATAAACTATGAACTTTGGATGATAATGACGTGTCAATGTAGGTTCATCAGTTGTACAAATGTATCACTCTGGATGTTGGTACTGGGAAGGCTACCTACATGTGGGAACAGGGAATGTATGGGATGTCTATGTACTTTCTGTTCAATTTTGCTATGAACCCAAAATGGCTCTAAAAATGCAAGTCTATTAAAATAAAAAGTGTCACATATACAACTTGGATTTATCTTTCTCAAAACACAGCTTGGTAGAAGACAGCATGTGATTTTTTTTTTTTAAGAGACAGGGTCTTGCTGTGTTGCCAGGCTAGAGTGAGAAGTGGCCCTTCACTTGGTTTGCACAGTCATGGTGTACTATAGCCTAAAAGTCCTGGGTTCAAATCATTTATTCTGCTCAGCCCCTGAGTGGCTAAGAAAAAAGGCATGGTGTATCCAGTGAGATATTTGATTTTACTTCCCAGAGAATTTCTTCTAACATGAAACTTACAGCTTGGAATATTAGTTACAGGTCTTGAAGCTCCCTAAAAAATTCCAACATATTTCATCACCGCTGTCAAGTTTCCAAAATACTGCTGCAAAAAACCTAGACAATGCCACCTTTATAACAAACTGCTAATGAATATGTCAAAAATCCAGCCATATTAGCTCCACCACTAAACTTATTTTAGGATAGTTTGCAATTTTGCATTTTCAGAATATGGTAAACTGATTGATTTCCAGGAAAATTGCTTTTATTAGAAATTTAAACTTAATTTTTGTGATATTTCTATTCTAGGGAGTGTAACTTTCTCAGTGAGAATTTGCTTTCTGGGGAATATTAAGGACACCCCGTGTCTTGCTTTGTTTCTATTTTTTAGAATGCATTTGAAAACAGGTAATGAAGACACTGCCTCACAGTTTAATGTGTTGATACACACAACCTTCCTAAGGTGCAAATGCATGTAGTGGGTCACTTTCATTAGAGTCCCAAAGACTTGCAGCAGCTGGAGATTCCTTTTTTCTACCACTCAGAAAACACCCTCAACACATCTTTGCTAATGCTGACCATTCTGCTTTGTGTATTGAGATTCTAAAATTACCCTGGTGCTAATTACCCTGGCTGGAATTCAAAATCTGATCTACTTTGCCAGGAATAAGACAGTAGTCCCTAGGATGCATGGAAGGAAAAAGCTAGCCTTCAGCTTGTTAAGCCACCATGCTGGCCACTTCATCATAGGAGCCTTTATGTCCCTAGAAGCCAAGAAAGATTTATAGAACTGCTTACAAATTAAAAGAGATGCTGAATAGGCAAGAGCAGCGGCTTCAACTCACTGCAAACAGTGTTGGGAGATTAGTTGTTTACCAGACTGGGAAGTTGCAAATGCAATTGAGCACAATATGAAATACAATAGCCTGTAATCCCCACAGTGACCACATACCCACATACCTGCAAGGCTAAAATTGACTTTTGACCTTAGAAATACATACACATATATATATACACACACACACAAACACACATGTATACACATACATATATATACATGCATGCCTTTGCTTAATGTCTATATACTTTCTGTTCAGTTTTGCCGTGAACCCAAAATGGCTCTAAAAAAGAAAATCTATTAAAATAAAAGTATCACATATACAACCTGTATTTATCTCTCTTGGATTTATCTCTTCTCAAACATTCAAAGCAATAACAATAATCTTGGTTCCCTCACCAATTTTTTGAAAAAAATCAATAATTTTCAAATTGTGAGCATTTCTACATTGCTAGGTTTTTAAGTGGAAATTACATATGCCAAAAAAAGAAAAAAATGCTCCAAGGTACTGGCTCAATTATTTTGCAAATCTTTTATTAAGTGGAAGAAAACATTTGGATCTTTTTTCTGCTCCCTTGTGCAGTGATTAACCAAGTTAATTTGCAAAGTTGAAAGTGTTCTTTTTGTATTGCTTCTCCTGTATCAATAGCCAAATCCTTGCTGCAATTGTTAAAAGTTTGAATTTTTAATAAATCTTGCTGCAGGTCTTCATTCACTATAATTCATGTTAACAAGATTCAATGAATATTGCAAATGATCATTTTTCTTGTTATTCAAAAGCTACTCACTAATTTGGCAAAAGGTTTGCCCACATCTGATTTACTTAATACCCGAGTAAAATTAGATAAAATGAAGGGAATTATATATTAGCAAAATGTTTAATTTAGGTCCATGAGGCTGCTGATTCAGGCTTTCCAATAGAGCTGGCTGCTAAGGCTTGGCCCAGAGACAGCAAACACTCCATTCTCTTTCCTGGTCTTTTCATCAGGTTCCAGGACAAACTCCCTCTTCTTTCACTCAGAGCTTTGACCTCACCAAGGTTTTCAACATTTTTTAACCTTCTGGGCCATTTTCACCACATTACAAATTGATTATAAACAGCCTCAAGTAATAACAGAGGAAATGGTTGTTGAGTGCCTAATATTTTTTCATTACTGAATCATACGGACTTTGTCAGAATTTCGGGGGAGGGGAGAAATAGCAAAAAATGTATACCTATTATCAATAACATAAAATTTGACAGGAGATAAAATATATCAAGAAACAATGACAATACAACAAAAGATGTATTCAATTAAATGCTAAATTATATCATGTCATTTGAGAGATCTAACAATTCTAAGGAAATGTTTTTGTCACAGGATCCTTGGGGTGTCACTTTGCCAGCCAGAAACCTCTGTGGAGAGCGGGTGTTGCTCAGGCATGCTGGACTTCTTCCACCTACGCGCCTGGCAGGCTGCGCTCGGCTCACACTACCATGCTGGAGCCCACACCTGCCAAGCGCGAGACAGGTGCGGAGTGGGCAAGGGTTATGTGGGCGAGTTAACGTGGGGTCTGGCCACTGTGCATAGCCAGTGGCTACTACGGCAGAGCAGGCAGCTCTAGGCACCAGCACAGATGCTGGCTCAGCTGCCGGCTCCATGCGAGGCTGTAGCTGGACCAGATGTACCGCAGGTGGTTTCCACTGTGCACACCTGTGGAGGAGGGAAACATGGTGGTACCCAGAAACTTGGAGACGCCAGGAACTGCAGAGCCCCCAAAAGGGTGTCACAGCCCTAGCTCAGGGAGCTCCTAGGTCTCGGCTTCCTGAAGGGCTGCAGCTCTTCCCTCCTTCTTGTCACCAGCAATGTAAGAAGCCGGGTTGGGGTTTCAGCCCTGCTTGTGTTACAGCTTTTTCAGTCCTGCCAAGACAGGTCCCAAGTTCTTGTCTTGCATCCAGGAAGAATGAGGTATGTGAACAACTGGAGGGTGAGCAAGGCAGAGAGGAGCTTCACTGAATGACAGAACAGCTCTCAGGAGACCCAAAGCTGGTAGCTCCTTTCTACAGGAGCAGGTCATCTCAAGGAGCGTCTGGCTCTTAGTGGAGAGGAGACCTAAGTGGGTAGCTCCTTTCAATAGGCAGGTCATCCTGAGCCGTCCAGGAGACCTGAATTGGGTAGATCCTTCCCACGGCAGGTCATTCCCACGTCTCTCTGTGAGTCTGGGTGAGTCCAGAGTTTTTATAGGCTTCATAACGGAAGAAGTGCATTCTGATTGATCCATGGGCAGCCATGAGGCAGATGTAGAAAAAGCACCGTAAGTTGCGGACTCCACCCAGAACTGACAGACTGGCCACATGCTTCCGGCCGTTTATGACTTGAAGGTGGGGTTCGGGCCATCCATGGCTTGAAGGTGGGACTTCACTGGGGACCCACCCCTTTCCACCTAGAAGCTTGTCTGCCTCCTGCCACCATCCATCACGTCATCCAGGGTTCCCAGGCTGTTCATGCCAACCGGCACCTGCCGGCCTGTACCGAGCTGGCCTCAGTTCCCCTCAGTCTCCCCTCCATGTTCATCAGTGCCCATAGTCCAGAGGGCACAAAGGTGACAGGGGCTGGCATGTCAACAACAGCCCGAGCACATGCACACCCGGCTGGGACAGCACCCAGTCTCGGCCTCAACTTTGCTCTGAAATTGGAGCATGCACCAGGACTTGGGAAGAGTCCGGGCAGTGGAAGAAGACAATTCTGAGCCTGCGTGGGGCGTGGGGTCGGGGGGCACTTCCCCAGACTCAGAGAGTGCAGACATGCCTTGGTTCACAGCTGCGCTGTGTCCAGAAGGGCGAGGCTTCCACCCCGCCAACTTGAAAGGGGGTGGGGCTCCCACCTATTCCCAGCTCCTGCGGGCTCCGCGGAGTGCACAGTCCAGGTTGTGCCTTCCCCACTGCAGTAGGTGTCTTCCCAGCAGCCAATCCACACGGCTGTGAATGCCATCACTTTGCGGTATACCTACAGCCTTAGGTAGAAATAAACTTAGAATAATTATCTCTTGAATATCTTCTAATAATTAATTTGTTCTCAAATTACTCTAAAACAATAAATAAACATGGTAGTTTTTAGTGACTTGAAAGAGTTTCTGAAAAGTATGTGTTAGGCATAGTGAAGAAAAATAATGAATTTTTTCCTGTGTTGAAAATTTCACAAAATTTAAAAACTTAGGATGAAGTAAATATTCTATTGTTTTCCTTTTCTAGGAATGTTTTCCATAGACTTAAGTATAATCCATATGATTCTTTGTGGCTCTCATTTTTCCTCCTTTTAAATAGAAATCTCTACAGTGGTTTACATATGCCTGTCCCTCCACTGAATGTTAGGTTTGTGGGTAACAGTTAACACATCTCTTTAATTTCGTAGGTCTAAAGATTATAAGGAACATATTTGGGGAGCTGTACTTAAAGAACCACACTAAATGACTTTCATCTACACGTGAATTTGATTTAGATGATGAGAGTCTAGGCACTGAGCTGATGCTATAATGGATGATACTTTGGGGAACTTGGAAAAGGCAGAATATATTTACATATGGGAGGGAATGAATCACTGAGAAACCAGGGGACAGCTCATGGTATACAGCTTATAAAAAGACTCCCAATGATCCCTACTTCCTTATATAAAAGACTGCCTATGTGCAATCTTCTTAAGTGTGGACTGGCTCTAGGGAATATAATGTAACAAAAATGGCAGGATACCATATCCAAGATTAGTTTGCAACAATACCATGACGTGTGTGTGTGTGTGTGTATGTGTGTGTGTGTCTATGTCTGTGTCCGTCTCTGTCCCTCCTGTCTCTCTCTCTCGACCTTCACTGTAGAGAAAGCACACTTCAATTTTGAGAGCTTTTCTATGGAGAGGTCTACATGGTATAAAAACTGATATCTCCAAGCAACATCTAGTGAGAACCTGAAGCCTACTAACACCTATATGAGTGATCTTGGAAGTATATCTTCCCCAAGGAGAACCTTAAAATGACTGCCTCCACATTTAACATCTTTATTAGGCTTTTATTTGGCTTACGAGAGATCCTCAGCCAAAGGCATTCGATTAAGCTGTTCGATCAAAGATGCTAATTTCTGGAATCACTTACAGAATAATTTTTTCTTCTTTACTCTGCCTTGCAAATTCAAACTTTCTTCTGTTTCTTTGAGCTGTGATCTGAGACTCCTTAATTCAGTGATTCTTCAGTGCCGAACTTACGTTCTTCTCCCTGGTGTCTGAAAATTACTCAAGTCAGTAAACCAGGGACATTTTAGGGTCCACTTGGGTTGTTTTCCTTCTGTCAGCAACTGGAAATTTGTGTTGCTGTTGCCTAATTTCTGAAACCAGTGTGGCAAATACTGTCTTAGTTCCGGCTACTGTAACAAAGTACAATAGACTGAGTGGCTTAGAAACTACAGAATTTTATTTCTTACAGTTCTGGAGGCTAGAATGGGTGCCAGTATGGTCCAGTTCTGGTGAGGGAACTTTTCTATGTTGCAGATTGCTGTCCTTTCTTTGTATCCTCAACTTGCAGAAAAAGAGCAAGAGAGGTCTCTGAAATTCTTTTGCCAAGGGTGTTAGTTCCATTCAGGAGAGCTCTCGTCTCATGACCTATATACCTCCCAAAGGCCCCACCCACTAATATCATTACACTGTGTGTTAGGAATTTAATATACAAATTTTAAGAGGACACAACAATTTAGCGCATAAAAATATCGTGTCTCTTTTCTTTCCTCTGTTTTTTTTTTTCTTCCTCTCTCTCTCTCTCTCTCTCTCTCTCCGGAGAAGCAAGTCTAGTTTACCACATATTCATGCTTGAAACATTCAGCAAGTTTTTAATTTTATTTATTATTTCTTTAATTCCAAAAATTTTATTTCATTCTTCAATAGTGCTACCACCTTCAAGACTGTCTCTTGTTCCTTTAAACATAGCAAAGACAGTTGTTTTCATGTCTCTAGTCAATATTAAAACACTGGTCTATTTCTACAGTTTGTTGATTTTGTTAGGTTTTAGATGGAGTTTCACTCTTGCTTCCCCAGCTGGAGTGCAACGGTGTGACCTAGGCTCACTGCAACATTGCCTCCTATGTTCAAGTGATTCTCCTGCCTCAGCCTCCTAAGTAGCTGGAATTGCAGGCATGTACCTCCACACTTGGCTAATTTTGTATTTTTAGTAGAGATGAGGTTTCTCCATGTTGGTCAGGCTGGTCTCAAACTCCTGACCTCAGGTGATCTGCCCACCTCGGCCTCCCAAAGTCCTGGGATTACAGGCATGAGCCACCGTGTCCAGCCAATTTTGTTAGGTCTTAATCTTGTAGTTCAATTTTCTTTTCCCTATAGCTATCTTTGACTATGTGCTGGATATTATACTTTAATAGCTGTATATAGCTACTAATACAAATATAACTACACATACAAATAATTTATTTCAGAACTGTATTGGATATATATTATTTAAGAGAGAAATGTGTTTTTCTAGTTTGGGCAACAGGCCTATAATTGAACAAGATAACCTTAAAACAAGTTCAAAGACTCAAATTCCCTGGATGATCTCTACTGGATTAGAATCAGGCAATATACACAGGAGATTAACACCAGACAGTAATTTCACAAGGGTTTTTTTTCTTCTGACTTACTCTGATCCTGTGAGAGCAGCCATTTGGTATCTCATTTTTATGGGCATAGTCTGCTGTGAGACCTTGCCCCTTTACCCACCTGATTTGAGTAGTTTCTTTTCTTTTTCTTTTTTAATAATTAAAGCTTCAAAGACTGTCAATATAAAGGTGCTAATTTCTCTTAAGGGTAGATCAGTGACAAGTTTGTTACCTCTCTGTTTTATTTTTCCTTTTACGTGGCCTCTAATAATTGTTTCCTGTTTTGTCACCCCTTACAAAATTAGAAGTATTTTATTAAAGTACTTCATTCATTATTTTTAGATTTTATTTTTCAGCATGAGTGTTGACTTGCATAACCTAGCCTACTGGTATGAACAGTATGAAACAATTGAACATTTGCATTCCTTGATATTCCCATTTGTAAAATGGAGATAAAGTTTCAGAAAGTTACTAATTAAATCAATTGAAATAATATATAAAATTATTGAGAAAATATAAAGCATTTTTCTAATATTATTAAATATTTTAATTGTTTCATTAACTAAACATCATAGAGGGTGTTCATGGGTCTTGCAATAAGCTATCCACTGGGACTGTAAGATAACTGAAACACAGACCAGATTCTTGGAAGAATTTGTTTTGCAGTATCAGAAGTAAACAACATGAATCAGAAATAGCTTCATAATGCAATAAATAATCCAATTTTTATAAATATATAGATATGCTAATAAATTACATACAATAAAGATGGGCATAACAATTCTTATAGAAGTCATAAATAGTCTTTAAAGGGTATGGTAACTGGACTCAGTTTGGAAGTTTGAGTGATATTTCATTGGTCAGAATAAAGGGAGAAGTACATGGCTGGAAGAAAAGTTCTTTGGTGCAAAGTCATGAAGTCTGGAGTGGAAGTGGTATATTGGGTAAAAATCTGAAACACCAGCAAGAAGAGAGACCTTAAAAAGAAATAGCAAAAAATATAAGTAGGATAATCTGGAATCAGATTATGGAAGGTTTTATATACGTATTTCAGCCACTTGAACTTAAGCCTACTGCCATAAAGAGATAATAAAAGTTTTAATGAAATGAAGTAACAAAATGAAATTGTGTACCTGAAATCTGTATTTGCTGAGAAAATGAAAGGCATAGTGGGAAAGCTAGAAATGGCAAAGTGGGAAGTCCATTTAGAGTTGATTAAAAGCTATGCATTCCAATTTATATGTGGTCACTGTTTAGGTAAAAGATTAAAAGATTCTGAACTTAAGCAAGAGCTGAGGAGTTAGGAGAGGAAAAATAGATTAAAAAGACATTTGGGAGGTAGAAGAGTCAGAATTTGAGTAATCAGTTTGAATGGTAGTGAAATAGGAGAAAAACACGTTTGGATAGGTTAGTGTCACATGACAGAATCTTCACTAGAACGCTCCAGGAGTTTGTATAACATGTAAGTCTATAGGTGACAAGTGACCTTAATGCATACATTAGTAAAATCTATAGGGTAGAAAAGTTTACTCAGAGAGATTTGTAGAGTTAGGAAAGGAAAGGTGAAAATATGGAATTTGGGAACTGTGAACAGTTAGGGGGCAAGAAGAAAGAAAAAACAGGTGAAATGTTGAGACAGTCTAGGCAGAATCTCAAGAACAATTCAACGTGGAGTGCAGACCCAAAGGAAGAAAGGAGATTTCAGAAGGAGTGGACAGCTACATTAAAAGTTGCAGGGGAGTTAAAATAGAACAAGTTGATCATTAGAACCAGCAATTTTTGCAATAATATCAGAGTTGGTGTTAAAGTGAAGTTGATTTTATAGAAAAAGGAAGGAAGATGTATAGACAGCAAGTATAGATTTCTCTTTTTAAAAGTTTTAAAATTAGTGAGTGTCTAGATGAAAGGGTGATTTTCAGAATATGAGGGACTTCCGCATGCTTTTGCATTTGAGGATAAGTCCTTAATGACAGATTCTGCATATAAAAGTGAAGGGATGGCCGGGCGCGGTGGCTCACACCTGTAATGCCAGCACTTTGGGAAGCCGAGACGGGCGGATCACAAGGTCAGGAGATCGAGACCATCCTGACTAAAACGGTGAAACCCCGTCTCTACCAAAATGCAAAAAAAAAAAAAAATTAGCAAGGCGTGGTGGCTGGTGCCTGTAGTCCCAGCTACTCAGGAGGCTGAGGCAGGAGAATGGCGTGAACCTGGAGGCGGAGCTTGCAGTAAGCCGAGATCGCGCCACTGCACTCCAGCCTGGGTGACAGAGCCAGACTCTGTCTCAAAAAAAAAAAAAAAAAGTGAAGGGATATAATTGAAGAAAGACAGTGATAAAAAGCAAGAGAAATGTTTCCATTGTCAGGTTCATGAAATCGTTTTGTATTTCCAAGTCTGCACTCCTATATTTAGGAGTGATTCATAACTCATAATGTGGTAAATATTATCATGGGCATTAGAAGTAGATGTAAAATTGACTGTACAATGAAAAGATAGTGCCTTGGTTGTGGTGTAATAATATAAAGAATCAGATCTCCCATAAATGTGGTTAATTGAGATAAACTCCCAATTAGTCTTTAGGCAAACTTCTCAGTGTGAATAAAGAAAAAAGTAAGACAATGGTCCTACTGTTATGGGATTTACATTTAGTGTCTTTTAATCACAGAGCAAATATTTAAAATTTTCCAAAGTTAGATGCACGGAAATATGTTTCCATACTTTATTTTACTTATGTTCACTTTTTAGTAGTTAACATACCCTCCTACAATATTTAAAATGGCTAAAAGTTATTACATATTTTACTCCCATCCTTGTTTTCCATCCACCCATTTCTCTTCTTGGAGGTATTCAGTGTTATTAGTTTTACTTATACTAGTTAAGATAATACATGCTCACAAAAGAAAATGCTTACAAAGGCACAAGCACACACACACCCCACAGATGGTCATACACTTGACCCTTGGACAATGCAGGAGTTAGATGTGCCAACTCTGTGTGAAGTAGAAAAGCTGTGTATAACTTTTGACTCCCTCAAAACTACTAGTAGCTTACTGTTGACAAAAAGCCTTACTGACAGCATAAACAGTTGATTAACACATACTTTGTATGTTATATGTATTATATACTGTATTCTTACAATAAAGTGTGGTAAAGAAAATGTTATTAAGAAAATCATAAGGAAGAGAAAACTGACTTATTATTCATTAAGTGGAAGTAGATCATTATAAAGGTCTTCATCCTCATCATCTTGACATTGAGCAGGTTAAGGAAAAGGTGGAGGAAAGGAAGGGGTTGGTCTTGTTTCAGGGGTGTCAGAGGTAGAAGAAGTTGAAGAGATGAAAGGGGAAACAGAAGAGGTAGACACAGTCAGTGTAATTTTATGGAAATACTGTAATTTCTGTCTTTTTATTTATCTAGAAATGTTTTTATACGGTACCAATCCCTCTGACTATTTGTTTAGTTTCAGTGTCCATATCATGGAAGGGTACGTGTCATAAAAGAAGATGAAAGCAGTCTGGAATAATGAGAACACTTCTGCCTGAATGTATAGTGTCAATTTGTTTTCTGGCACTGCTTCTTCTACTGCTTCTTCCTCATCATCTGGCTCAGGTTTGGAAGAATTCATCTCCATCGAGTTGTATCTTCTGTCTACTCCTCTGATGCGACATCTGTTAGCTCTGAACTGCTTCAAAATCTGTCTTGAACTCATTCAAGCCCCTCTGCACTCACCTTTTTGCTATATCCACAATTTATTTGTAAATCCTGTGAAATCATGCACAACATCTAGACACAGTTTTCTCCAGCAGGAATATATTGTTACAGACTTGATAGCTTCCACACCAACAATGGAATCTTCAATGGTGTAATTCCTCCAAATGTTCATGAGGTTTTTTTCTCTTTCAAAGTTATCTTCCATAGTGTGGAAATATTCTTTCCATAGGTTATCATGTGTAATGACGTTTCAGTTCCTCATGATCCCATGATATAGAAGTTGAATTAGGATGGCATATTTGGGAGCAAGCAGACCACTTTAATATCTGTGGTGTTGAACTCACGAGGTTATAGGTGGCCAGGGAAATTGTCCAGAATCAAAAGAACTTTAAAAGGCAGTCCCTTACTGACAGTGTACTTCCTGACTTTAGGGACAAAGCATCATTAAAACCAATTCAGAAAAACAGTTGTCATTGTCCAGGCCTTGTTGTTGTACAGCCAGAGACTGGCAGCTGGTGTTTATCTTTTCCCTTCGAGTCTCAGGGAATTAGCAGCTTTATAGATAAGGGCAGTTGTGATCATAAACCTGACTGTATTTGCACAAAGTAGTAAGAGTCATCCTATCCCTTCCTGCCTTAAATCCCAGTGCTCACTTCTATTCCTTACTAAGAAATGTCCTTTGTTGCATTTTTTTCCCCCAGAATAGGGCATTTTTGTCTGCATTCAAATTTTGCTCAGGCAGATATACTTTCTCCTCAGTGATTTTCATAATTGTGTCTGGGAACTTGTCTGCTGCCTCTTGACCAACAGAAGCTGCTTTTCCTGTTATGTTAACATTTTTTAAGCCAAACATCTTTCTAAAACTATCAAACCATCCTTTGCTGGCATTAAATTCTCCACCTTCAAATCCTTCACCTTCATTTTGCTGTAAGTTGTCATATAATGACATCATTTTCACTGATAATATTAGAGTCTATATGTATGCCTTTCTTATAGCAATCCTGTACCCTTATAAAAGCTACATATACAATATAAAATTAGAAGTTATTTCACAAAAAATGCAAGGTTTTTGTACCTGCTGGAAGAGCTGCTGTGACAGTCATGAATTTCCTTTCCTTTGTTTACAGCAATCCTTGGGCTGGGTTCCATTTCTCTTGAAATGACAGGCAGTGGAAATTTATTCAGTTGAGCCAGCTATAGACCTCAATCTACAGCACAGATCAAATCATTCAAATTTTTTCTTGTAATATCATGATTTTTTCTTCTTCCTGGTAACACTTTCAGCATCACCAGTGTCATTTTGTATTTGTTCTATGGTGTTATTTCAGGTTTATGGTACTGCACAAAGCATGATGAAAAATAAGCCATAGCTACAAAAGATCACTTTTTACTAACATACACAATTTACCGAAGAGAAGAACTGTGCACTGGGAGATGATTACCTTCACATGGTGTTTTAAGTGGACACTAACAACACTTTAGCTCACCACGATAGCAAGAAGAGGGGACTACAAAATTATTATAGTAGCACAGTATTTACTGCAATTAATTGCCTACTGTTATTATTTAATACTGACTGTCATTTTCACTGCAAATGCCACCGTGTACAGTCTGTCAGTGTATACATACATGATTTGGGTATATTTTATGGTAGTAAATAATAAAATTGGCTGGTATCTACATACATTTTGTGGATTCATGACATACCTAACTTTTTCTTAATTTTTTGATATTTTTAGGTTACATGACTCATCGCTTGAGCTTTTTTAAATTGTCATGAATCCCCAAAATTTTTTCAAAATATTCATTAAACGAAAATCTTATATAGGTAGACCTGCACAACTCAAATGCTTGTTGTTCAAGAGACAACTGTATTATATATACATGCTTAAGTGTCTTGCAATCTCACTTAACATCATATTTAATAGAATATTTTTATTTTTTTATTTTTTGTTTCTTAATATTTCTTTCAATGAGTATGACAATGTAGTCAATCATTTCAATATAGTTAGACTTTTAGGCTATCTCTAGTCTTAAGCTAATGTAAAAAATGCTTCAAATAATTGTGCATATATCATTTTACTGCCTAATCTTTTTATTTTTTCCATTTTTTTCAATTTTATTTTGCTTGCTTCTCTCATCTTGCTTCGCTATACTTTTTTTTTTTTTTTTAGCTCTATCCATTTTATTTTTTGTTAATATAATGCAGCAAGGGGGAATTTTATTCCTTCTTCTTCCTTATGCTTGCTAACTGTTACTTCATTTTCTCCTCTCACCTTACTCTATCTTTAAGAACTCCTTAAAAACTGATTTATTTTACTATTAATAAAGGCATTTAATATATTTCATTTTCTTAATTTTTGGCAAATTATTGGACCACAATTGAATCATCTCTTTGGAAATAGCTTTCTTTTTGAGCTCATTTGCAGGTTGATTTTTTTCTTTTCCACAGTCATTGATATTGTTTCGCAGTATACGTCTTGTACTGATTACTTTTTGATTAACCGTCTTTGAATACACAAAGATTTTCTTCCCCCAGCTATTTGCTGTGAAGTGCTCAGGGTCATAATTCAGGAAATTAAAACTTTTTTTTTGGATGACCAGAGTTGTGTAGATGAGTTATTTCCTATTTTATGTCTCTATACATAGTATTTATTTTATTTGACCACCAGCACTGAATGTCTCTCTGGTTTGAAGTGCAGAGTGCTTCCTGAAAATATAGCTACTTTTATAGATCTCATCCAGCCCTTCTTTCCCTAAATCTCTGAACTAAACAAGGTCTAGCTCCTGCTTTCAGCTTCTATACCCATTTTTTTTTTTTTTCATTTCACATAAAGTAAAATTTTGGATTGTACTTTCAGGGATTGTTCCTCAAATTGAAATGATTATTCTCTGTACTCCTCTGAGCTCTTTCAAATATCTGAGTATTTGATATTTTGAAGACAATATTTTGGGATAGCTGTCTCTTATTCCCCCCGACTTAATCTTGGGACATCATCTTACCTTCAATCCTAATCAAATACATTATGCCAATTTTTTCATAGATATTATCTCAGTAGTTTCTTGCAATATCTTTACTTACAGTTTAGAAGATAAGAAACTAGGCCTGAAAAAATAATCACTCAACTTTCGGTCAGACAATTCAGAAGTAACTAAGTCAAACATTCAAACCAGGTATGTCTGACTTCAAACACCATTCTTTTTTACCATAGACAACACTGCTATAGAAAACATTTTTTATAAAAATACAGTTAATGATGGATATTGAGGTAAAATCCAATCTATGATACTATTTGTGAGTTAGAAATAAAACGTAAGTAGATAATAAGTATGATAATATTGTTACATTTGTACTATGAAAACATTTACTGTTTTCTAACATTATAAATCGAGGGATGTACTTTGCAACTTAAAGTCTTTAACATTTATGGATTGATTTTGCCACCCACAACCACAACTCCAGGTACCATTACAAAAGAAAACTCTTTAAAATGACTTTATGACTTTTATCAGCTGGTCAAATTCTTAATCACATAGGTGGAAAAATAAGCACCCTACCTTAAACTCGACGTAGAAAAAAGTATTACATGGCGCATTACAGCAATAGATATAACTTCCTCAAAATCTTGATAAATAAATGCTCCACTGAGCAAAGCACTTGCATTAAGCTCTCTTTCAAACAACAGTGTCTTTCTCATTAGATTACTGAATACCAGTGTGACCTGTTTACAAAACAATGCAATGGACAATTTGATTTGAAGTCTATCTCACCTTAATTTAGAATAAAAACACACTTTTCCTCCTCTTCGTTCACATGTTCAAGTTAGTCTTTGGTGGTGGTGGTGTTGTTTAATAAGGATTTTTTTAGAGGCCTAAAAGGAAATGCTTTCCATTTTAGAAAAATGCCTGGAGTTGCCTGGCTGTATGTGTGATAAAGCAGTATATAAATCTAAGTTGTTGTTGTTGTTAATGGGATCTGTTCTCACAAAACGTCATTGTATGAGCGGCTTTTATGCTGAGGCTGCCAACAGGAGGGAGGAAAGTGGAGATTTTACTCTTGCTTTAAAAGGAAATAATCAGTCTGCAGGTGGCTGCATAGTGGGATAAGCAAACGGACTAAGTGTTTCCGCACAGAATAACACCAAACAAGAATGAACCAGATAAAGATCTTTTGTACAAGCAGTGTTCTAAAGAAAAGCTTTGAGCTCCTAACTCCTCATGTTTATGCAGGAAAATCATGGTATGCTTAAAATTAGATTTTTCTCCACAGGAACTTCTTGCTATAATGTAGAACTGAAACAGTATATAATTTTAACAATTCTATTCTTCCAAATCACGTTAACCAGTTCTGAATCAGTGTTAGGATGTTATCGGCCAAAATGAATCCATGCTCTTTGATCTGCACTGTCGACCCTAAGATCAGAGTCAATTCTTCTTTTTTCTCAAAGATTTGTCCAAGGTTCAGAGTTAATATATACTTTTATTTAGCTCTAAATAGAAAATGATTTCTTGAAAGGAGAAAGTAGGCTTAAAGCAGTGTTGAATTATTCCAAAGAAATGCATTATTTCAGGTTTTTCATAATCTTTTATTCAACTCAACATTATTGTGCAGTTGAAAATATTTGGATCACCCCATGGAATTTGGAAAATATGTTGCTTCAAGTCTGTAGGACAATGAAATCAGGATAATTTCAACTCAGTCTGATTATCAAAGGTAAGTACTTTCTTGAAAAATACTGCCAGATACCACAGCTTGCTGAGGGAAAAATGAGAGATGCCAAAATTCATTTCAAAATACCCCATGCATGTGTTTGGAAAAGAGTTTTAGCAACAACAAAGGTGTTCACTATTATAAGATGTTCAGCCGCTTACCTCTAGCTTCAGAGAGTCTATTCCCTGTTCTTGTCACCTAACTCTCATGTTGGGAGGCAGCTGAGTGGCCTCCAGGATAACCATATTGCGGGACAAAAGAAAGAAGATGAGATGGAAGAGTTCCAGCTTCAGCCCAGCAGAGCCTGTGAGCTGGTGCCAAAGATAACAGAGTAGCATCAAAGGCTATGTGGGACAGCTGCACTGGCAGGGAGCTACAAAGGCAAAAGAGAGAGGGAAAGGGAGGAGAGAGAGACAGACAGATAGAGAGACAGAGAGAGAGAGAAACAGAGAGAAAGACAAAGACAGAAACAGAGAGAGAGGGACATTGAGACAGAGAGAGACATTGAGACAGAGAGAGAGAGAAAGATACAGAGAGGAAGATCTTGAAATATTTATATTGTAGTATCATGAGTTCTAAAGGACGCAGGAGAAATGGGATGAAGAGATGAAAGACAACAGATGAAAATAGAGAAGATGGATAGAGGAATAAAGGAGGGAAAGTAAAGAGAAAAAAGGAGGAAGAGAGAGAGAAGTAAAAACAAAGAAGGGAGGGTGAGAACCCTGTGCATGGTGACAGAAAGCAAGGCTGCTGGACTAATTTAAAGGTCCTAAAAACAATGAAATGGATCATTAGGAAGCTGGTCATATATTTAGGTTCCTCCTCAAGCAATTGGGAGGGCAACAATCAGCTCTTTTGTTAGAATTTCCTTCAAGATTTTTTTGTTAAATATGTCAACCACCAAAACAACAATTGCAAAAATAAAAGAGAATCCGTGGTGAAAATAAATCAATCCTAACTTTGTTAGGGAGTTTAACAGTAGGTTAGGGAAACGAGGAAGGTGCTGAGTGTGTGTGTGTGTGTGTGTGTATGTGTGTGTGTGTGTATATGTGTGTGTGTGTATGTGTGTGTGTGTGTGTGTGCGCGTGCGCTTCAAGTTGCTGACAATATATTATGGAAATGATCAGTTATGAAAGATTAGGTTAGCTAATGAAAAACTAATAGGTAGAATATTTGATCTACAGCAGGGATTCTCAACCAGGGGCATTTTTTCCCTCTCCAGAGACATTTGACAATGTCTGGAGACATTTTGATTGTCATGACTGCAGAGTGCAACTGGCAGTTGGTGGACGCAGGCCAAAGATACTGCTAAACATCCTAGAATGCAGAGGATAGCACAACAGAGAAACACACAACCCAAAATGTCAATAGGACAGAGGAGGTTGGGAAACCTTGATGTACAGTTAGAGAGACGTATGTTTAGATTTGGATTAAACACTTTGCTGGTTGTGTTACCTTGGACAAGTTATTTCAGTTTTTTGTGTCTCAGTTTCGTCATTGATAAAATGGAGATAACATTATTTCTTCAACATGGTGTCAACCTTAACCCTGTGTCTGGCACTAGACTGGTATGCAATAGCTATTATTTCCTTTTTCCTTCTTTCCATAATCTAAGTGTGGGATGAAGTAAAATAAAATAATAGCAATTAGTGGATAAAATATGCCCCAACATTTTTTTCTACTATGTATGGGAAGGTTAGAAATAATGCCAGTTTTCATAGCACATAAAGATGGCATAAATTCTTGCCAAAACAAACAAGTAAATAATAGAAATGAAGTTCTCTGAAAAAATTAAATGGGGGGCCTTTTCTTAACTGAATATATTAATAAAATATAACATTTTTATTGTTTTAACATTCATACTCTTGTATTCAATGCCTTTTTTCTTCATCTAAACCCTAGGCTATGTTCTCATCTGTAGGCACAGTTTCTCTTTGCCATGATGTACCACACATGTAATGCCCTGTTTAGGACTGTAATTCCTACTGTGCTGTAAGCTTGTGGAAATAAACTGAGACTACCTAAAAGAGAATGAACAAATGCTGTTTGTTCACTACTTGCTACAGCAAGGAAGTAAGTCAACACTCCTTACATTTAGCACAGACTCAATGCCAGCCAGAGGAGTGGGAAAGCTTTCCAGTAGGAAAAAAAAAAAAAAAAAGGAAGAATTTCGGTATACCTTGACTGGGGATGGTGGCATAGGGAGGCTGGAAATGGAGTAACTAAAAGTAGAGCGTTCTATGTCATTGGTTAAAAGCGATCTATTTGGTTTTCTCTGGTTGGTCCTAAGTTGGAGGTAGCAACAAAAATTGGGGAAACTGTCAGCTATTGATCTGATCAAACACTGACTGTTTGAGACTGAAGACTACAGAAGAGATGATTTGGCTTCTTGAGCTGGTTGCTGAAGGCGTGAGTCAGAATTCTAGTTTAATATATGGTCCGGCTGCTGTCCATTTGACTATTTAGCTGTTCAAGCTCTCAGAAAAGAGATATAATGTTTATCTTACTCTGTTTCCAAAGCTGAGTTGAGCAAGTTAAAAGTAACAGTGACTAAAAGAATGCAAAGAAATGCCTAGTAGTGAGTAAAGGACTTGTATTCTAGATTATATTCCTTTGTTTTAGTACTCATTTTAGAGATCTCCAGTAGAATAGGTGGTAGTTAAAATAGAAGAATCACATAAAAGCAGGCCTTCCGATTTCCAAATAAACCACATGGATCTAGGAAAAACACATACATTTTATTCAACAAAGATTTATTGAACACCAAATATGGATTTAATCCTTTGCCTGCAAGGAGTTCAGATTTTATTGAGGGACATAGATGCATAAAAAGACAATTATAGACGTATGCTCCTGGCCTTGATAGAGTAGCAGTCTAGATTTATTCTCTTGCCTCAATTAATTTAAAAGCAGGACAAACTATATAAACTTGTTTTCAATCATTGAAGAGTAGGCAGCTCAGCAGAGTGACCTTAAGAGAAGGAAAATAAAGTAAGCATAGCAATTGCCCAGCTTGCAGCTTGGACAGTTCAGGTAGACGTTGGAGCACAGAAGACCCCAAACGGGGCCCAGTCACCTCCCTAAATTGAAGAGACACAGTTTATTCAGAGTGGTCCCTCAAGTCTCTAGCTGAGTAATGGTCAGTAAAGATAAGTAAGAAAACAACCTGAGGCTATGAAAAGAAACACACAGGAAAGGGCGGGTAGAATAATGATCAGAGTTGACACAGGGGTTTGGGAACAGTGTGTTCTCACCAACCAGAGTAGAAAGACCTTGAAACTCATGGAGAATTGAATAGAGTATTCAGAAAGGTCCACTTTGTAGACAGGACAAAATGCATGTACCACCAAAGGAAAATAAAGTGAGTATATTGAACCACATAAAATTTAAAATGTCTTCTTTTCACATGATGATGTCAAGAAAATGAAGACGCAAGCCAGAGACAGGAAGAAAATGTTTGCAAAACAAATATTCTAAAAAGGGCCTGTATCTAGAATATGTAAGGAATTTTTACAGTATAATAATACTAATTATCTCCCTCCAAATAATTTGTACACTTTAGCAAAGAAGATATATGGATAGCAATTGAGTACATATCATATAGAGATGCTAAATTTCCATTGTCATTAGAAAAATGCAAACTAAAACCACAGCATACCACTACCCATTTATTAAAATGGCTAAAATGAAAATGACTGCTTATCGAATTGTTAGCAAGAATATAGAGATTGAAATTCTCATACATTCCTGGTGAGAATGTAAAATAGTACAAGTGTTTTGGAAAACAGATTGGCATTTTCTTAAAAAGTGAAATATATACCTACAAAATGATTCCGACACTCCATAACCTTGAGAGGAAAATGAAAGCAAATGTCCACACAAAGACTTGTATGCAAATGTTGGTTACAGTTTTATTCACACACCAACTTTCATCAACAGGTGATTGGATAAACAATTTCTGGTCTTTCTATGCAATATAAATTCTACTCAGCCATTGAAAGGAACTGTCACTTCTATATGTACCAACATGGATGAAACTTAAAATAATTGCAGTGACAAAGTCAAACAAAAAAGGAATTATGTTCTATGTTTTCATTTATATTACATGTTTAAAAATACAAAATCTTCTACTGTGACAGAAAGTAGATTGGTGCTTGCCTGGGGATGAGGTAGGGGAGGGAGAGGAAGGGATGGATTACACCAGGGCAGGAGGACATTTTGCAGAACAGTGAATATGTTCATTATCTTAGTTGTAGTCATGGTTTCATATAGTGTGTGTGTGTGTGTGTGTGTGTGTGTGTGTGTGTGTATGGGTGTGTGTGTGTCAAGACTCACCAAATTTTACACATGAAGTGTGTACAGTTTATTATGTATCAATTATGCTTTGATAAAAGCTGTAAAAACTGATCGGTTTATTCCTGATCAACAATGTTCAGGTACATTTCTTTTCTTCTTTTTGGACAGCCTTATTTCTTAGTTTTATCAAATTAGTTTTATACTATGCTTTAGTTACCTTTTTTCTTCTTATAATATTAGGTATTCTTGTTCACTCAACTTAATAAAATCAGCAAGCTTAATATATTCTCTATTTCAACAATTAGAGAATATATAACCAAATTTACAGCAAGTTTTGAGGGGTTTCAAATATTTCTGCATGGAGTCGGGTAGGCAGCAGATTGATTTACCTTGGAGAAGAGATACTTTTCGGAGGTAAGAATAAATTTCTAAAAAGAAAAAATAAACCTGAAAAAAATATAAGTTTAACATTTTTTATAAAATTAAATTTGAGATTCAGAAATACGTTTATCAAGAAGTTGAATACAGATAGTGACATCATGAGGTAAACAATTTTAGTATGGTTTGGGATTGGGTTTATGATGTGGAGAATTTTTAACATAACCAATCATTTCAGTTGCACATATTAGGTATACATCTAATAAGGCCAAATTTATACATTTAGTAAAATAAACAGGATTACAATATTTCAAGTGAAATGATATTTTTAAAGCATTAGTCACTTTTTAACTAATCATGATAAGCAAGATATTGATTTGTAAATGAATACCTTTTTATTTCTGAAAGCAATATCTGCATGTTTTATTAAAAGTAGTAGGTATTTTTATAAATCAAAAATTAATTTATAACTCGATTTATCGTTATATTGTAAAACTGAGCAAATTACTCAGATCATGAAAACAAAAAACTTTGCCAAATTGTTACACAGAAATTTCAATCAATAGTGTTTGGTTAGTCTTCACTCTCCCAGTTAATTGTCGTTACCCCAAATTTTGTGTATAGATCCTGTTTTACAATTGTTGGGAGCCACTGTATAACTGTATCTTTGGCCTTATTTTGCTAGTTCCTCCATTTGCTTTGGATGCTATAACGTTTTATTTGCTATGTCTGAATTAATAGCTCTGTTCCAATAACAAACTAAAATGTTCTCCAGGCAACTTCAATATCCTAAGGAAAACATGGTCCAAGCAATCTATTTTCTGACACTCTTTTACACTTACCCATCCACAGTGATGGAAAAAGTGACATAGTATAGATCTGCAAGTGACAGATTCCCAGTCAGGGTTGTTTCCCCAGCCCTAAACTCACTTAGCAACTCAGACCAAAGAATTTGCTGATGATAAGGATATACATATACACACAGCCCAACTTAAACACATTCTCTGAAAATCAAAATGACACAAATGTCCTAAGAATCTATATATAGTTAGAGAACTCTTGCAAAACAGCAAGAAATAAAGGTTAACTCTCCTAAATCATATTCTTTGATATTTCAGCTTCTCTGACCTAAATGACTCCTATTTCTTAAGTCTGTTGTAACCTATGTACTGAAACACATCCACAAAATCAGAAAGATCCCAGAAAAAGACATCAAATGAAATTCAAAACAGAAGATAATCAGTGAATTGGTAAGAATCCAATCAGGCAATTCTGAAACATGTATATGATGGGAGATTGTAAAACAGTGATAAGAGAGTTGGTGGACAATAACTGATTAAAGTAAACAAGTTAATATTTTCAGAATAATTTACTTAGCAATGTTATACAAATCTCTCAACTAGAAAAGGCAAAGCATCTTCATAATCTAATTATTTCAAAAATTATATTAGCATATTAATCCAGTGCCATCCTTGGCATGGTATTGCTATTGAGTGCTTCAGTTGCCATGACAGCAAAATCATTTAGAGAAAGTAGCTGTTCATTTTTATAAAGAAAGTTTTTTAGGGTATCACAGATAAATAAAATATTTTGATTGAATAAAAATGGCTGCTATAATATGTTAGTATAAAATAATCCCAAGGAAAACACTTTTAAGTAATTAATTACTTGATATTTACAATGGAATAAAGCACATTAAGAACCTTATGATAAGGAATTAAAACACAAAATACCAAACAAAGGAAAACTTCAGTGACACTTTAAACATTTCCGATGTTTCAGCTTAGCGCTAAAGTTAATGATATGCTAAATGCACAGTGTCTTACACATGGTATATTCTCAATACATCTCCATTGAAGAAATGGAAGGAAAAAGTGCCCATATAAATCCTATAAATCTTAAAATTATATTTATTCTATTTTTCTCATTGCTATTGAGTTTCAGAATGCGTTGTGCTGTGAATGATATTTCCATATAATCCAGTAGAAATTGAGTATGTGCTTATATTTTAAATAATTAAACATATTAAAATATTGACATAGAAAAGCTTTACAATGAAATGTCTGTAAGGAATAAGGAATAGAATCAATGTATTACAGATTTAAAGTGTTTTGGTCGAGGTCACTAGAGTCCAACCCTGAGCTAAATCTATTTCATTAACTAACGGCAAAATATTGATTTAAGCTCCAAGAAAAGCTGAAAGGATAAAAGTTACGTAATGCTGAGATTAATTTAGTTACTCGCAAATCACATGGTATCAAATGAATATTTTTAAAGAAACCTGACAGAAAAAGAATTTTAATAAAATAAAAGATGAATTGTCTTAATTAACTTCAAAGAAGTGTAGTAAGCAAAACTTCTATCACATATTCTCTGTGCAAAAGAGAGATAAATTATGAGAACAAACTATTTGTTAAACAATATTTTGGGTAATTTATATTTATTAACTCCGAATTCTTACAACATCCCTAGGCATTTGCATATTTTATAGGGGGAAATGTATACCAAAAACAAACCTTTCATGTTCATCCTATAGGCAATCTCACTGTAGATTCTTTGCAACTACTCTACACTGCCCCTAGGTTGTTACAATTTATGGGAGTTTGGTGCCAGGAGGAACACCAAGATCTAAGCTGTCATATTTTTGGCAGATTTTTTTTGTCATGCATTTTTCACTTTCCAATGGGCAAAAACTATAAGACATTTTTTGGCAGTGCAATTCCTGTATATTACTTCTATATTTCAATATTTTTATGATGTATAATTTGAGGCATTTTAAAAAGCATTATTAAATGGTATTACTATAATTCAGTTTGAGGCAGAGTGATATTTTTCATAGCATCTCTGGGAAACATCATGTGCTTATTAGAAGGGAAATATTCTGACATCAATACCTTTAGGCAGTTTGGTTGAAAGAGAAATGCATTTGAATATGATTCTCATAATACAGACAATCATAGCTGCATTTCAAGTTCAGAAAGGAGAAACAGCTTTACTCCTAAATAAAAATAGATATTATGTCAGAAGGTTTTAAAATCCATGCTCTTTAAAAGCTACAATATTCAGAAGCCTAGAAAAATAATCTGATATAATCCAAATAAACACCCCTGTCTGTCACATAACCTTTAATTATGATCTGGCAACTGTAATTTCACCTAATTAGAAAAGGTGAACCCAATTTTGAATTGTAAATTATATCTTTTATGAAAGCTTTTATGAAATTAAGTCTTCCGTAGACTGACAGACTCAGTCAGTATGGTCTGAGGTGCCCCATGATGTGACACTTTTGATAAATCAGTGAGCCATCTCAAAAAGCTTCTAGATGGAACCAGTTACTGGTTTTAATGCTAGTAGGTATGGCTTTCCAATTAAGACTTGCAGTATAATGTATGAGGGCTGGCACTCTAACCCCTCCAATCTCCCTGAATTCTTGTTTTCTCATTTGTAAATGGGGATGAAAATTCCAACATTTAAATGAAATTATAAGAGCTAAACAAGAAATCATAGGAAAATACTCTGATAGGCACTCAAATCATTTTAACTGAATTTAGTTGCAATTAATTCAGGATTGTATGCTTTTGATAATACACAATTCTACTTAGAGTAAGGGAAATCTTTATTAAGAATAAAAGCCTAGACTATGTTTTAGTTTTACAATATACAGAAATTAAACTTTCACAGGTTGATTATATAATTTTACTCAATAAAAATAAATTGAACAAAAAAGAGTAGAAGTTTTAAATCCCTAAGATCTTTAAAATGACTAGCCTAATGAATTTTGGTTGAACAAAATGTTATTTAAAATATATAAGTAAATAAAAATTCCAATATTCTATTGAGAGTAGCAACTAATAGACATCTTTGTGAAAGAACTTATTATGAAATTTACATAGATGAGAGGAAAAGTTTTAAGATCCTATATATTAAAGGCACAGTCCAGGCTTCAGATTTCAGCTATTTCAAACCTTATCAAAAAACTGACATTGTCCTAAAATTGAAATTATTTATTTAAAAATAGGCATCCTAATCAAACCTTCAGAATCTCTGAACGACAACAACAAAAAATCATTGTATTAAAAGAGCAAACAGGCCATTCTCCTGCCTCAGCCTCCGGAGTGGCTGGGACTACAGGCGCCCGCCACCTCGCCTGGCTAGTTTTTTTGTATTTTTAGTAGAGACGGGGTTTCACCGCGTTGGCCAGGATGGTCTCGATCTCCTGACCTCGTGATCCGCCCGTCTCAGCCTCCCAAAGTGCTGGGATTACA
>NW_012114688.1:7296256-7304837 GCF_000951035.1 Colobus angolensis palliatus | reverse complement strand
AAAATAAAATAAAATAAAATAAAAAAAAAGAGCAAACACAAAAATATATATTGAATTATTTTTTCTCTAAAGTTTAAAAACACAACCCAAGAAAGTTTTTTTTTGTCTTTACTAGTCTATAGATGATTTCAAAAAGTTATTAATGCAAAGCTTCGTAGGTTTTAATATGCCTAAATAAAATTGAGAAGTGAACCTTACTACTAGGTCTCATCTTAATAATGTATTGTTTTGTAGTTCTGTTATCTAGTGAAAATAAATGAAACAAAACACCAGCATGACAGCAAGCACAGATATTCTATTTCTATGTTTTCTACTGGTACTCGCAGAGAATAGAAGGTAGTCCTGAAGAAAAAAGACTTTTAGTAAATGTGAGAGTCTTTTAGCAGAATTTAAGATGTTGTTTTTCAAATATAATTTCAAGAGAATTTTTATAATCTTCTCCCTACTATTGCAAAAGGCATTCTGCAGAAAATTCATCATCATGTATTGTGCAAGGAGAAATACGGGCATTAAAATGTTCAAAGAGTGTTACAACTTTTAATTTTTTATTTCAGATGTGTTTTGACAATGGCTGGAAAAAAAAAATATGTACAGTTCATTCAGTCTATAGTAAAGATAGAAAGGTTTAAAGGTTGAAGCTTGAGGAACTAGCAAAAGATCTTGTGAACTGTAACAAATATATGTAGAATACTCCATAAATTTAAGAAAAGAATCAATATTATGTTCAAAGAAACCATTCTTGACAGGAATAGCACAAGTACTAGTCTCACAGCTTCTGGATAAAGATTTAGCTACGTACTTTAGGCAAGGAGTTGTAATATACATGAGAACATGTTTCAATAATGACTATCATGTATGAATTGATACTGTTCATTCTAAATATTTTTCATGAAACTTAAGCACTAAGCAAAGTCAGTCATTTTTAAAATTTTATTAACTACAGAATGAGGAATTATATAAGATCCACTAGAATATAAACAAATGAAAATGTTTTACTATAGGTCAAAACAGAAGCAAAATTTCACCTTCCCCTGTTAATCCTAGGTCAGGAATAGGTAAAAACATTAAACTTCATCTAACCTATAAATTCCCATTAAAATAATTCTCATTAAAAGTAAAAAGAAGTTGGTTTGACAGTTTTAATCATCAATAAATTAACCAGTTTAGTATGATGTTAATACATAGCAACAACTACTCAAATATTAATAGGTTTTGAGCTGACCACCTTGGACTATTTCATTTTTGCTAATAATGATAAATAGTATTTTTGTGCTGTTGTAAAGAACTGGCAGGTAGGAATCATATCTGTGCATATTAAAATATCAATAATTCTGTTTCTGTTTTTATTTTGTCACTACTTCATTTTAGTCCACTAAGCTGAAATTACTTGCATAGGGGTTACCGAGGACTGACAGCTATGTTGGGGAGCACTTGCAGTCAAGAAAAATAACCTAATAGAACTTTCTTGTGAGGGTTGCCAATAAATTTTTTCTACGGGTGATACGCTTTCTTTCTGTTTCTCTTTCTTCTTCTTCTTTTTTTTTTTTTTTTTTTTGATACTGAGTCTCACTCTGTAGCCCAGGCTGGAGTGCAATGGCGCAATCTTGCCTCATTGCAACCTCTGCCTCCCGGGTTCAAGCGATTCTCCTTCCTCAGCCTCCTGAGTAGCTGGGATTACAGTTGTCTACCACCATGTCTGGCTAATTTTTGTATTTTTACTAGAGACAAGGTTTCACCATCTTGGCCAGGCTGGTCTCGAACTCTGACCTCAGGTGATCCACCCACCTCGGCTTCTGGATTACAGGTGTGAGCCACTGTCACCGGCTGATACACTTTCTATATAATGTACTCTTTCCTGATTTTTTTTTGCTCTGAGTACATTGCACATTTCCTTTCACGTAAAATGAATCATGCATTCATGAAAGTCAAAAACAGGTGGACTTTTCTATCCTACAGCTAACTTATAGTTTTTAATTACTTTGCAACCCTTGAACATATTCTTTTTTAGAAATATGTGACTGGATCTTTCTGACATTAACAACTGCAGGAAAATAAATTCAGATTTTTCTTTATTCCCTCTATTTGCCCATATTAAACAAGGAAATAAAACAAGTAAAATAATGTGAAAAGCAGAAGCACACTCACAAAGATTTACCATATCTCTGATGACTTATTACTTTATATTAAACCATAAAGACCTTAGGAAAATGTATTTTTATGTGTCTTTAGTGCAATCACATTCATTGCCAAAATTAATGCTCTTGCACCAGACTGCATGAGTTCAAATCTTGCCTCTATTATTTATTATCTGTGTCTACTGGCGCAAATACCTTCCTTTCTTTGATCCTTTAGACTTCTGAGTTTATAACATGGGAATGATAACATCTATCTAGTAGCGTTTTGTGATGTATACATGAATACAAAAATATTGTTAGATCTGTTTTTGATATATAGCATATTTTCAGTAAATATGAACCACTATTATTATGTGACTTGGATCTCTCAAACAGATTGGAAGCTACTTTATGACAGTGGTAAGGAATATATCTATTACTAGTCTGGTACTCTTGGTATCTCCAAAAGACACTGAATATTTCATGATAACAATGGTATTGGCAACAGTAACGACATTGTTACTTGGCCATACATATATTAATAATAATCATCTTAAATATAAATAGAAGTGTTAGTCAAACTTTGAAGCCTTGAATGACATGATTGATGCATTTAATTGGGTAAAATGAACAGTGAATGCACACAAAATGAAATGATAAGAAGTGAGAAAATAAGGAAATAGAAATGAGAAAGATATTTAAAAAGGGAAAGAAAGGCAAATAGTAGAAAATGGCTTATGTTTTTCTCATTGATGCCTCCCCAGCCCAGAATAACCAAGAATAAATACAAATTCTCCAATCAGACACACAGGAATGAATTATAAATAGAACAGTGATATTCATCCTAAAATACCTTTTTCCTGAAAGAAGTAGTTGCATTTGACTCTTATTACATATAAGTTCATGACTTTGAAAAAGAAAAGCTGGTTTCTTTTTATAGTTGTGTTTGTTGTGTTAACACTAATTTTTAAAAACCTTCCTAGGCCACAGTGAGTCAAATACTAAAGAAATTTGAAAGCTCTATCTTTAATTTGTCCCATTCATCTTTAAGGAATTTTAAGAAATCTCAACCTAGTAATTTTTTGTTTGAATAAATCGATGGTGGAATTAGATGAGCTGTTTTCATGCCTAAAATATTCAACATCATTATCATTCAAAATATTTTTGAGCACCTACCATATAAGAGCCATATTAGAAGTGACAGTGGTATAAAGAGACATGATACAGTTCTGCCGATAAGGGGATAATACAGATTGTACCTGGAATGTAATAAATAACACAGATCAGCAAATGGTAGGTATGAGTGATATAAACTAAACTTTTTATATGAGTTCCACCTGCAGAGTAGAAGCAATACTGTTGTTACTGCTGAAAGTTTTCTCTAGAAAGGCTTTTCAACAAGTATATACCTTTCGATGAGTATATTTGTTTCTGTCACAACAGTATTACCAGTCTACAAATGGGAGGTGATGGAATCAAAGGATTATGAGAAGTAAACTATAAATGTTTATGATTTCTGCTCTGCTCAAGTGATGAATCGGCACAGTAATATTTTCAGCCCTGAGTTTTAGCCCAGGTTTTGCAGCTAAGCTAAAGCAGTTTCCAATCCAGTTTTATAGCAATATAGAATTTCTTTCAAATAACAGTGATGATCCTCCAAAGTTAATCTGCAATGTTCAGCCAGTTTACCTCTTGTTGAGACAGAAGGACTTGCATACACTTTTGAGGATATAGGCTTCAATACGGTTCCTTAATGAAAGTGAAATTATCCAGGAACATGTAACGTGATGTGACATGGTTGATAGGAGTATATTTAGGAGACACAGGAAAAAAACGAGAGGGGGTTGTGATCTTTAGAAAGAAAGAAAATATATGTCTCAAGCTATATATTTGTCATATAAAACAATCCCATACTTAGATTTCAAGCAAAATATTACACAATACTAGAGCAGGAAATACAAATGTTATAATGCTATCTTTATATTTTCTAAAATCCCAAATTGCTAAAAAAAGCAATGAATACCAAAGATTTTGCAATAGTCTTACAAATATAAGGAAATTCATGATCATCACCAGGAAATTAGATGCAATCAAACTATATGTCAATTGTGGTTCTTTTTTCTCATCATGCTTAGTCCTCAGATCAAATTTCATGAATAATTAGGGAGTCTGATTTAATACAATCATGAATTCTAACATTGAGGACATTAAAGAATGTCTGTTGTCTAGCCCATGCTTTACCCAGACTAATAAAATAAGGGTGCTTAACCATTTTTACTCATACTTTCTTGTTGTTTTTCAATAGATTGCCTTATGTGCCATATTAGAAACAAAAGTTTGAAAAATGTCAAACCATTTCTTTCCTTGCATGGAAATAGAAACATCAGACGTATTTGAACTAAATAAAATAGTTTTATTTTGATTAGACTTCCTTTGGCAACTAATTCAACTATGAAGAAATTAAATGTAACATAAAAATTTGAATAAAGTAGAAATAAATATATAGTTATATAGTTATTACATTAACTAGGGTGCAGGTAGAATACAAAAACAATCCCAGTGCATGCAAGAAACATAATTTAATACAAATAATTATTAACTAGAGATTGAAGAATTCAGAAGACACATTGGGAGCAACACTGCGGGGTCAATGAGGTTACGTCTGGAGGGAGCAGCACTACCCATGAAAGAGTTCTAAATTATTAGAACTTAGTGACTTGGAGCAGGGCTTCTCTGGAGCTGAAATTGAGACCTGTGACTGGTGTTGCTAAGATCAGAGGAGGTGCCTTATGGGTCTGGCATACGGACCTATGAGACGCATACATCAGTCAGCTGGTGCTGTTGTCTCTGACAAGCTTCACATCTGGTTTAGTAAGTACTGGGGGAAAATGTAGGGTAGAATCAACTGCCACTGTAAAGAAATGTTGGTGGGTGTTATTGATAAGACCAGAAAGCAAGTAGAAAGCATATAATGATAGCAAAGCCTTCTTCCTGCTGCTGTATAGTTTCTTTCTAGTGCCCTCTATTGGCAGATCCTGATAGAAAGGTAAGCTGGCAAAACAGAAACGAGGTTTACTGAGTCTCAGATTCAGAACCATAGGAAAACTTTTAAAAGGATGACCTTGAAGCTAAAAGCAGAGGATATTGTGACCAAATTTATGCCAATATTCAACAACTTAGATGAAATGGGAAAATTCATCGAATGACACAAACTACCACAATTCACTTAAAATAAAACACACACACACACAACAGATAATCTGAGAGCCAATTATGAAATGAAGGAATTGAATTTGTAGCGTGTAATGTTTTCAAAAAGAAAATTCCAGAGCCATATAACTTTACTGGTGGATTCTACCAAACATTTAAAGAATAAATGATACCACTTCTACATAATCTCTTCCAGAAAATTAAACATAAGGAAATTTCTTCTCAGCACATTCTGGAAGGCTACCATCACCTTTACACCAAAATAAGGAAAAGACTTTACATGAAAATTTCCGGATAATATCTATCATGAACATAGACAAAAATGTGCTTAACAAAATGTTAGCAAATCAAATTCAACAAAAATAAAATTAAAAAAGATAAAATAGGCTGGGTGCGGTGGCTCACGCTTATAATCTCAGCACTTTGGGAAGCCAAGGCAGACAGATCACCTGAGGTCAGGAGTTTGAAACCAGCCTGGCCAACATGGAAAAACCCCGTCTCTACTAAATATAGAAAAATTTGCCAGGCTTAGTGGTGGGCACCTGTAATCCCAGCTACTTGGGAGGCTGAAGCAGGAGACTCGCTTGAATCCAGGAGGTGGAGGTTGCAGTGAGCCGAGACTGCACCACTGCACTCCAGCCTGGGCAAGAAGAATGAAACTCTATCTCAAAAAAATAAAAAATAAAATAAATAATTTTTGGAAAGATAAAATATGATGACTAAGGAGTATTAGCTCAGGAATGCAGGAATGCAAGCAGATTTAACATTCAGAAGCAAATTAATTTAATTCACTTTATTTACCAACTGAAAAAGAATATCCACAAGATAATCTCAATAGGCAGAGATTGAAAATCTAACATTCATTCCCATTCAAAAGCCTCAGCATATCAGGAACAGAAGGGAACTTTCTTTGACCAATGAAGGACATCTACAAAAAACCATACAGCTAACATCATATTAAATCATGGGAGACTGAATTATTTACTGCTAAGATTAGGAAGAAGGCAAAGATGTCCACTCTTACCAATTATTTTTACATTGGACAGGAGGTTCTAGCCAGTGCCATAAGCAAAGAAAAAGGAAATAAGTCATCCAGTTTGAAAGGAAGAAGTAAAATATTGTTTCTCACAGATGACATTTTTCTAAGTAGAAAATTAAATGAGGTATATGAAAATAAAAGCCATGGGAACCAATATGTGAGTTTATCAAGTTTGACAGATGCGAGATAAACATACATATAAATGAATTTCATTTCTATGTACTAATAGTGAAAAAATTCAAATTAGAATTAAGAAAGCCATATATTAGCTTAAAAATATGAAATAGGCATAAATATGATAGAATAAATGAAAACCCTATACACTGAAAATTACAGAACATAGTCAAGAGAAATGAAAGAACACCTAAATAAATGGAGAAATATAGCTTGTTCATTGGTTGGGAGAACTCAATATGGTTAAGATGTCAATTCTCAAATTGATCCATAGCTTCAATGCCACCCTAATTAATGTTCTCACACACCTTTTTGTAGAAGTTGATAAGCTGATGCTAAAATTAATATAGTCATATAAAGAATAGTCAAAACAACTTCAGAAAGAACAAAGTTGGAAGACCAAGAAAGTTTAATTTTAATACTTATTTTAAAACCACAATTACCCAGAATATGAGATTGACATAAAAATCAACAAATAAATCAAGGAGACAAAATAGAGATCTAGAAATAAACCAACTCAAAAACTGACAACTGATTTTTGACAAAAGTGAAAAAGTAATTCAACGAAAAAATAAGAGTGGTTTCATCCAGTGAATATTCATATTAAAAAAAATTAACAAACTTTGATACATTGCTCTTACCACCAAGAAAAAAATATCAAAATAGATCAGAGACCTAAATGCAAAACCCCAAAGTATAAAACTTCAATAAGCAAACTGAGGATGAGTTGTTTTGATTTTTATGTAGGCAAAAACTTCGTAGCTATATCACCAAAATATGATATTTGAAAGAAATGTCTGAAAAATTGGACTATATAAAATTGTAACATTTTGCTCTTCTGAAGACATTGTTTAGAAAATGAAAAAACCCAAAGACTGAGAAATAATATTTGCAAATTACATTTCTGATAATGGACTTTTATCCAAAATATATAAAGAACTGTTAAAATTTAATTATAAGCAAACTGGTTATAGGAACGGAACAAAATATTTGACCGGAGGCTTCATCGAAGAGACTTCTTGTACAGGAGAAACCATTTTTTTTTTGGAGAAAAATAAATACAGAAAGGTGGATACATGACATTAAAACACTGCAAGGCTCCAAAGAAAATGTGTAAGAAAAATATGAGTTGTCCAAAATAGGTCAAATGAAAAGTACTTTTTGAATCATACAGTAAAAATGCTAAAATATTTACTAAATTGAAAAATCAACATGGCATATACACTATATGAGTTCAGAGAGGTTTTTTTTCCAGTTTGCAAGCCATTAGAGTATATCTTATTTATACATGCTGAACTTTACATGAATTTTCCAAAGTCATTGTTACACCGAGCTCATAACTCCCTTTCAGGGAAAGATAAAATGTCCTAAATTTCACTCTCAAGTTTTCCGAAAGAATTTCATGAAGTGTCAAGATAACCTCCTCTATAAGTGTATTGTTGATTTTGAGTGCTCTCCGTTTTCTCGATATTTCTGATTATTGCTAGATCTGAATCACATGGGGCAAATTTATTATTTCCATCTAAATTCTAAAATCCTCCCCTCTTAACAGTGGCTGTTTTATGTGGTTCAGTATAGTTTTTCTAGCCACAACACCTATGTCTGCAAAATAGTTGATTATCAACAAATACGTGTTTATTGGCTGAATAAATCCTCTTCCATTTACATCTTGTAATTTTATTTTCATATATAAATTTTGCAATAGGAATTCAATTTGACCAATAAGTTGTACTCCAGAAGATTTTTCTGTACTTTACCATTGAAAGCTGGAGTTTCTACTAGAAATATATCAGGATCTAGGAACTAACAACTTGACTCCAAGGGTCTTAGAAGTTATATTAGCTCTTTTAGGCTGAAAAGTAGGTATCTATCCAAATACAATCACTAGAATAATATGAAGCTATGACAATAGTGAGTTAAAAGTTTGAATCAAATCTTTTGTATGATTTGGATTATTTTTATACCTTTTTTCTATGTATTTTGACTTTTGTTAACAGCCCTTCATGCTAAAAACGCTCAATAAATTCGGTATTGATGGAACGTA
>NW_012114688.1:7292807-7295573 GCF_000951035.1 Colobus angolensis palliatus | reverse complement strand
GTTATTTATAGATTCAATGACATCCCCATCAAGCTATCAATGAGTTTCTTCACAGAATTGGAAAAAAATGCTTTAAAGTTCATATGGAACCAAAAAAGAGCCCGCATTGCCAAGACAATCCTAAGTCCAAAGAACAAAGCCGGAGGCATCACGCTACCTGACTTCAAACTATACTACAAGGCTACAGTAATCAAAACAGCATGGTTCTGGTACCAAAACAGAGATATAGACCAATGGAACAGAACAGAGTTCTCAGAAATAATACCACACATCTACAGCCATCTGATCTTTGACAAACCTGAGAGAAACAAGAAATGGGGAAAGGACTCCCTATTTAATAAATGGTGCTGGGAAAATTGGCTAGCCATAAATAGAAAGCTGAAACTGGATCCTTTCCTTACTCCTTATACGAAAATTAATTCAAGATGGATTAGAGACTTAAATGTTAGACCTAATACCATAAAAACCCTAGAAGAAAACCTAGGTGGTACCATTCAGGACATAGGCATGGGCAAGGACTTCATGTCTAAAACACCAAAAGCAATGGCAGCAAAAGCCAGAATTGACAAACGGGATATGATTAAACTAAAGAGCTTCTGCACAGCAAAAGAAACTACCATCAGAGTGAACAGGCAACCTACAGAATGGGAGAAAATTTTTGCAATCTACTCATCTGACAAAGGGCTAATATCCAGAATCTACAAAGAACTCAAACAAATATACAAGAAAAAAACGAACAGCACCATCAAAAAGTGGGCAAAGGATATGAACAGACATTTCTCAAAAGAAGACATTCATACAGCCAACAGACACATGAAAAAATGCTCATCATCACTGGCCATCAGAGAAATGCAAATCAAAACCACAATGAGATACCATCTCACACCAGTTAGAATGGCAATCAGTAAAAAGTCAGGAAACAACAGGTGCTGGAGAGGATGTGGAGAAATAGGAACACTTTTACACTGTTGGTGGGATTGTAAACTAGTTCAACCATTATGGAAAACAGTATGGCGATTCCTCAAGGATCTAGATCTAGATGTACCATATGACCCAGCCATCCCACTACTGGGTATATACCCAAAGGATTATAAATCATGCTGCTATAAAGACACATGCACACGTATGTTTATTGCGGCACTATTCACAATAGCAAAGTCTTGGAATCAACCCAAATGACCATCTGTGACAGACTGGATTAAGAAAATGTGGCACATATACACCATGGAATATTATGCAGCCATAAAAAAGGATGAGTTTGCGTCCTTTGTAGGGACATGGATGCAGCTGGAAACCATCATTCTTAGCAAACTATCACAAGAACAGAAAACCAAACACCGCATGTTCTCACTCATAGGTGGGAACTGAACAATGACATCACTTGGACTCGGGAAGGGGAACATCACACATCGGGGCCTATCATGGTGGGGGAGGGGGGAGGGATTGCATTGGGCGTTATACGTGATATAAATGACAAATTGATGGGTGCTGACGAGTTGATGGGTGCAGCACACCAACATGGCACAAGTATATATATGTAACAAACCTGCACGTTATGCACATGTACCCTAGAACTTAAAGTATAATAATAAAAAATAAATTAAAAAAAAAAAAAGAAAGAAAATACTAGCTTACCAAAGAGAGAGAACACTAAGAACAGAGTGAATCCCAATGGATTAGGTGTCAGCTTTTGTACCTGAAGGAGTATTTTCTAATGAAGAAGAGCAGAGTGATATGCATACGTGATTTTAAAACCTTTCTTATCACAGCCCCAGGACCCCACAGATTCTAAGCTCTTATAATGTAACTACCGAGATGAAATACTAGGGGGAGTGGCTCTGTATCTGTTGAATCATAAAGCACCCGCACCACCAAATGATTTCAGGATTGGAAACTATTACATTACACAGTTGGTCTTCTTGTCTTTTCTCCCCCAGGCATTTTCTTCTACAGTATCTCTAGATAGCTTTCAGAAAACCACATAATTTCATCACATTTTATCAAATTTTATAAATTTCACCATATTTTAGGGATATAATAGATATATAAATAAAAGGTACATATTTAGGTTATATATTTAAGTTTTGAAACATGTATATTGTCAGAAAATCAACAGCACAATCAAAATTGTGAACAAATATGTAACTACCAAATGTTACTTCATGGCCCTTTGTAATTGCAACCTTGTCCCTCCCGGCTATCCAGGCAACTATTGATTTGTTTTCTGTCATTGTAAATTAGTTTGCATATGTGCATGTATGTTCTGTAAATATTACATATTTAGTTGCATTTTATATAAATGTCATTATAGAGTATTTACTTTTTTTAATCTGTCTTCTTTCAGTTATCACAACTAATAAAGATTCACATAAGTGAATTTATCAGTGGTTCATTTGTTTTTATTTTTCAGTGGATTCCATTATATCAATATGCCCCAATTTTTTTTATTTATTAACGTGTTGACATTTTCTTTTCTAAATTCTGGATAACACAAAGAAAGCTGCTATACATTTTGTATACAAGCGTTTGTTAAAACATAATGTTTCTTTTCTTAGGTGTTAGTTGGATACCTAGGGTTAGAATGGCTACATCATGCGGCAGGTTTACATTTAACTATTTAAGAAACTGCCACACTATTTTTTTGTTTCATTGTATGAATAATACTTTGTATAGGCCGGGTGCGGTGGCTCACGCCTGTAATCTCAGCACTTTGGGAGGCCGAGGCAGGTGGATCACCTGAGGTCGGGAGTTCAAGACCAGCCTGAC
>NW_012114688.1:7260626-7292442 GCF_000951035.1 Colobus angolensis palliatus | reverse complement strand
TTTGAGACGGAGTCTTGCTTCTTCACCCAGGCTGGAGTGCAATGGCATGGTCTTGGCTCACTGCAACTTCTGCCTCCCTGGCTCAAACAGTTCTCCTGCCTCAGCCTCCCCAGTAGCTGGAATTATAGGCACGTGCCACCATGCCCAGCTAATTTTCGTATTTTTAGTAGAGACAGGGATTCACCATGTTGGCCAGGCTGGCCTCGAACTCCTGACGTCAAGTGATCCACCCGCCTTGGCTTCCCAAAGTGTTGTGATTACAGGCAGAAGCCGCCACGCTGGGCCGGTTTTCTCCATTCTAATAGGTATGTCGTGAAATCTAAGTGTGAATTCAATTTGAATTATCCTAACGATTAATGATCTTCGCATTTTTTCCTGGGCTTATTTAAGTATATATTCATTGGACTTAAATTTGCAATCCCATACTTATTGACACAAATTTTATTTTATTTCTCACATTAAGATAGAGCCAGATTACCTGAATTATATGTTTTTTCTCATGCTTTGGCAATAATGCACATAAAAAGAAAGAAATTAATATGAATACAAGTACTATGTTCCTTTTTCCACTCCCACTCCTTTTCTTTCCCCAAGTCCATTATGTACATGCTCGGACATACACGTCTTCAATCAGTCTGTAACCAGTCTGTCACTTTGAAAGCTCAACTTCGCTCCCCTGCTTTGCAGTGCTATTCACACCCTGCCTAAGTCAATCATAGGAAATCTTGCCATCTGCAACGCAGTAGACCTTATATCTGTCAAAAGAATGAGAAAAAAAAACAGGACTGCACATCTCAGGAAAGACTCAAGTTAAGGTCAAAATCATTCAAAATCACTTGCACTGTCTTTTTACTATACTTCTTTTTGAACATGCAAAGCCAAATGGGTCCAAGATGGAGAAAAGCTTCCTGTTCACTCCTAAACTGCAACATATTCAGAAGTGGACAAAAATAGTTTGCTTTAAAAATTATGTGCTTATACGAAAAAATTGCAGATAAGAGGAACAATACCTTCATCCCTGTAAAATAAAAACACTTTAAAAAATAGTGCTCAATATCATATATACATATATATGTAACATATATATGTGTATACATATGTATATACTGAAACAATTGCTGATAAAGGCAGACATCTGGTAGTGTTGTTTATCTAAAAATCATTTAAAAGATTAATTGCATTTATCAGTAGAGAATTTAAATTAACATTTTATAAAGTGTGCATTTTAGGAATTCACGATGAATAAAAGTTTTGAAATTTGATAAAACAACAAGCAGTCATTGCTGTTTTTTTAAAAAATAAAGCATTATTGAAATTACTGTTTTATTAATCTCCAGTTTTATTGTTTTTAAAATGACTTCTTTAAAAGATAGAGTCTAGCTGCATCAAACAGGTCCACAGACTATGCCCTCCAATTCTATTAAGAAGCAATTTATTATTTTCTGTTAAATATTCTTGTCTCTGTTGTAAATGGTACAGAAGGTCTATTTGTTTTCTGTTAAATATTCTTGTCTCTGTTGTAATCGGTACAGAATGTCCATTTGTAAGTCTCACAGGAAAAGTCCCTACTACAAGTTTTGCCATCTATATTTGCAATTCCTTGTAATATTCTGCAATTTATAAAGTATTATATAACAGACCACACAATATGATTGCCTTTATGCACTTAACACTTTAAGTAGGTCAGTATTCCAGCACAAAACAATTTGAATACAGTTGTTAGTAAAATAATAATTTTTAATAAATTGAATTGCTTGATCCTATAATCTATTAGTTTCTAACCTTTTGGGAGGACAACACACTGCACTGAATATCTGATTACTTGCTCTGGTTCGTCTTCACAAGAAAAACTTGTGTATCATTGTATTATATACATTGAATGTTAACATAATTTCAGGATATTCATTGAATGAACATAGAGTGCTGAATCTGTGGAATCCAGGTTAACCAGCTCCAAGACTACAGTATCCAGGTGTGTAACGTAGGCATTGCATAAGGGCAACCAAATGTAGTGGTGATGAAGTCTGTGTGTGTGTGTGTGTGTGTGTGTGTGTGTGAGTGAGTGTGCGCGTGCGCGTGCGTGGTAGAGGGCTGATGTAATACAATTATCAATGCAATTGCAAGTTATAAATTCTTTGTAAAACCCAAATTTCTTATTTGTAATATTTAAGCTATTTCTTGTTTATCTGACAATGCATTTGTGTATTTTTACCCTAAATATACAGTTCTCCATATCTTAAATAAACCTAGACAAATAAGAATTTTCAACCTGTGTTTTCAATGTATTTACTTACGAATTTCGGAAACATTAAAATTATCCTTTTGCATTCCTCTCCTTGTTTCCAAATTATTGTAATTAGGACAGATTACATTTATTCATTTCTACATAAACAAATTTTACCCAGTTTCATGTGACTAGGTCCATGAGATACTGGGAAATTGAAATAGAATATAAAAGTAATTACCACTGGGAAAGTTTTGCTTTCATGCCACAGAATATAATTGTACATAAATGTAATTTTCTTGCTATTAATAATCGAGAAAACTCCAGTACAACACAAAATTTCATGAACAAACTTTTAATAGGAAGGAAGAGCATTTCTCTGTTCCTTCTCTTTTTATTGCCATCATCCTCCCAACTGCAAGTAGCTTTAAAGCTCTATCCTCAATCTTCTCTTCTATTTATAAATCACTTTTTAATAGCTATCTGTTGATTTTGCTACCCAGCATCTACTCACTCTATGTTTCTACATATCATCTTAAATATTCTCTGATAAAATATTTCTTCCCCATTCTATCTCTCTAAGTGCTCTGAGTAGGACTCTATTCCTAGCTTCAGAAATAAAGCATGTGACCTATGTTCATTCTGGCCACAGTTAGTCATTCGGGACACAAAATAGTTTGGGCCACTAACGCACTATGGACTTTTATTTATATATTTTTAAACGTAAACATTTAATTTTAATTTACCAATGAACTAATTAATCTCCAATAAGTCTATATTTGGTAACTGTACTTTTTTTGTGGCTATAATGTGTGGCTTTTAACATACTCACGGGGCTGTACAACTATCACCACAATCTATTTTAGAACATTTTCATTACCCCGGCAAAAAACCTCATGCCCTTAAGCCATCACCCCTCAACCCTCAGTTACTCAAGCTCTAGACAGTCAACAATCTGTTTTCATCCTTCGTAGATTTGTCTGTTCTGGACATTTTATATACATAAATAAAGTTTTATTGGAACACATCCACACTCATTTACATATTGCCTATAGCAGCTTTGGCACTACAACAACAGAGTTTAATTGTTGTGACAGAAACCATATGTCTCACAAAGCTTATGTACTTTTAAATTACCTTTTTTGAACATTATTCCCTAAGTACACTAACCTATTTTAAATCATGTATTTCTTTAAAATAAGTCAAAATGCAAAGGAAAGTTATAAATTGGACTGAATACATAATCCTTTTGTAGTGGATTGATTACAGTCATTTTGCCAATTTGTTCATGCCTCCATGTAACCTCATTGACTCTGGGGTTGAAATTTGCTTCACCAAAAAAAAAAAAAAGGTTACTTTAAAACAGCAGAAATTTATTGTTTTATAAGTTCTGAAGGTCAGGCATATACAATCATTTTTACTTTGCTGGAATTAAGGTTTTGCCAGGGCTGCAACCTCTCCCTGAGGCTCTAAGGGAAATATTGTTCCTTGATTATTCTAGGTTCTGGTGGCATCCTGCATTCCTTGACTTACGACAGCATCATTCCAGTCTCTGCCTTGTAGTCATATCACTTTCTCCTCTTCTCTGTGAAATCTCCCTCTGCCTCTCTTATTAAGAATTTACAGTTTCACTAAGGGCTTCTTTGGATAATCTATAGTAACCTCTTATCTAAAGATTTTTAATTTAATCATATGTGCAAAATCTTTGTCACATAATGTAATATACACGGGCTACAGGGGTTAAGATACGAATAGATTTGAAGGTACCTTTCTCAGCCTACCACAGAATTAATATCTCATTAATATCAGGAGGAAATGTTTCAAATATTTACTATTTTATATTGTACTTGTTCTATTTTTTAAAAATACTCCATTTTAATGATTAGAAAGTTCGTATTTCCATTTGGAAAAAGGTTTTCTCTGAATGAATTTTGAATTTTTTAAAATAATTTATCCACATTTGTTTAGATTATTACATTTTTTTCTCTTTCCATCTATTTTCATTGTAAATAACATTGATTGATTTTCAAATGTTAAACTAACTTAGCCTTCCTGGAATAAATAACAATTTTTGATGTATTTTATTTTATATATTTTTACATTTTATATATTTTATATATTTTTACATTTGATTTGCTAATATTTTATATAGGGGTTTTGAATTTTAAGGGAGAGAATTGTTTCTACTTTTTCTTTCTTATAATGTCTGTAGATGTTTGATATCAAAGTTTTGCTGTTTATATTTAAAAGATTAAGAAATTTTTTTACTTTGTATCTTTTTGGAAAAATATGTATGATATTTATATAATTTTTTCTAAAATATGTGTAAGATTTCTTGTGTAAACCAATATGAATTTTCTCTGTAAATAGGTACTTATGGGTACGGTACTTAATATCAATAATAAAGACAATAATAAAGACTTTTTAAGATATTCAACTTTCTGTTACTTTTTGTGTCTGCTTTGGTAAATCAAACTTTTCAAAAGATGCATTATTTTTATCCAAAATGTCAAGTTTATTATTACAGATTTGTCATATGTAATATATGTAATTCAATAACGGTTTGATTATCTTCTCAATTCCATATAATGTAATCTATGTTTTTTCTCCCTTTTTATTTTTTTCCTTAACAAGTAACCAACTTAGATATATTCTAAAATATATTTTCTCTTTGCTTGATTTTATATTTATTATTTGAGTACTTATATTTTGTTTGGATTAGTTGGCATTTATTTTTCTTATTTTATGGACATATATTATTGGCAACAACATAATAGTTGTACATAGAATACACGTGATGCCTTGATACATGCATGCAATGTATAATGATCAAATCAGGGTAAGTGGTATATCCATCATCACAAACATTTATCATTTCTTTGTGCTGGGAACATTCCAAACCTCTTTTAGCTATTTTGAAATACACTGTAAATTCATGTTAATTATACTTGCCCTCCTGTGCTGTTGAACACTAAAACATATTCCTTCTACCTAACTGGATTTTTGTACTCATTAATAAACCTCTCTTATCTTCCCTCCCTCATACTCCTCCCAGTATCTGGTAGCCACAATTCCACTCACTACCTCCTATGTCCAATGACTTCAAACATTTCCCTCTCTGTTTATTTTCTAATGTATACAATTAAAGCAAAACATTTTCCTCAAAGCACTGTTTTAGCTACACCCAACAAGTCTGATGTAGTATTATCTGATTATCATTCGGTTCAAAATATTTTCTAATATTCACTCTAAATTGTCACCTGTGTGTTGTTTTACATTTTTGATTTTTACTCATTTTTTATTAGGAAGATTAATTCATTTACACTAATTGTAATTACACAGAGTGGTTGATGTCTACAGTTTTGTTATTTTTGACTGAAAAACTTGTTCTAAATCCTTATTCTTTAATTTCTTACATACTTTCATATGTTTCAAATATTTTGCTTTATTTTTTCCTCTTTCTGATATATTATTTATACATTCTATCACTTTTAATAGTTACAGTAGAGATAACAGCTTGAATCTGTGATGTATTGCAACTTAGTAAAATTAGTATTTGTCAGTTTCAAAAACAATTAAATCTGAATTTAATTTTCTCTCTGCTCTTTGCTTTACATTTACCATATATTTTAAAATCTTCCTTTTATATATTTAAACTCCACAAGAAATTATTATTATAACTTGATGCAGTCAATATGCATTTATAATTGCCTTCATTTTAATCCACTCCTTTATTCTTCAACTTTATTTAAAGTTTATGTTTCCTTGAGGAATTATTATGTTATTGTACTTTAATATTTCTTCAATTCAGAACTTCACATTATGTTTTTCTGAATATAATTTAGTCTGCTTTTTAAATTCTTTCTTTTTTATATACAGATTTGTATTTTGGCAGTTCTCCCTTTTCCTCATCATTTTAAGGATACCACCCCTTTGTTTAGGGCCTTTCATAGTTTCCATTGAAATGTTAGCTATTAGTGTTGTTGCTGTTACAGAAATAGAATGTATTCTTTTTTCCTCTGGCCACTTTTAGGATACTATTTTTGTACTTGGGCTTCAGCAGTTTGGCTATAAGGTACAAAAACATATCTGTCTGTAATTTACATTGTATTTATCCTGCTTGTGTTTTATTGAACTTTAATACTGGATTAATGTTTTTCAACCACTTTTGGATTTTATCTAACAATTTTCAGATGTCAGTTTGTTCCCTCTCATCTTTTCATCTGGTCCTTCAATTACACATATTTAGAATTTTTCAATGTCTCTTCCATATGCCCCTTTTCTTTTTTATGATTTTTTTTTGAAACAGGATTTTGCTCTGTAGCGCAGGCTGGAGTGCAGTGCCATAGTGACTGCTCACTACAGCCTCAAACTTGTGGGCTCAAGCGATCCCACCACCTCGGTGTTTTCAGTAGCTAGGACTACAGGCATATGCCACTACATTCGGCTAATATTTTATTTTATTTTATTTGTAGAGATGGGGTCTCACTATGCTGCCCAGGCTACTCTTTAACTCCTGGCCGTAAGTGATCCTCCCACCTCAGCGTTCCAAAGTGCTAGGATTACAGGTGTGATTTTTAAAATTTTTTATTCTTTTAATCTGTGTTTCAACTTAAAATTTGTGGCAATTATACAAAACATGACTACCTTCAATAATGACAATCAACTCTGTGTGTGTGTTCCAACCTTCATCTCCAGTCCTAACCTCTCACCTTTAGTACACTTCTACATGCCCTACTATATTGAAGATATATATATCTTATTTGATAAATATATCAAATATATTGAAGATAAATATATCTTAATGGAATGATATATTCTCACTGTAAGTAAAAATTATTTCTTAATTATTTTCTTCCTATTATTTCTGACCAAAAATGATTAAATTTATTTTGAAATATTCTATTTATCTCCTATTACTAGATCTTTCACAAAATTAGGTTGATTATTTATTCCCGATAACTTACTCTTTACCATTGCCCTTATATTGTTTCATCACTGAATGACAAGTTTATATTATTAGCCCCTTAAAATATTCTGTCCATGTCCCTGTGTTTTGTTGCTAGGAAACACTTCTCTGAAACATTCTGCACTGATCTCCTCAATCTGTGGGAACAATATTGATAAGGAGAGACCTGAAGCCCAGGGCAGGCCAAAAGAGATGCTAGTATAAACCATCAATACAATGCTAAGTCAGAGCAAATTTTAATCTGTTGGTGAGGAGTCAGTGAAGCAGGATTCTATACCACCTCTGATGACTAAAGCAATGACTTAAATAGGAATTTCTATCTCTGGATTTTGCAACTAAAATATGAAATAAATTAGGCTGTGTTATATAATGTCATTGGGTAAAGATATATGGCTTACAGATAAATCTTAATAAATATTGACTCATAAAACAGGACACTGTTTTTTGTGACGTAATTTTTTCCATTCCAATAACTACTGCTCTCTGTTACTGAAGTAAACTTCTTTTTTTTTTTTTTTTTGGAGTCTTGCTCTGTCACCCAGGCTGGAGTGCAGTGGACGGATCTCAGCTCACTGCAAACTCCGCCTCCCGGGTTCACGCCATTCTCCTGCCTCAGCCTCCCAAGTAGCTGGGACTACAGACGCCCGCCACCTTGTCCGGCTAGTTTTTTTGTATTTTTTAGTAGAGACGGAGTTTCACTGTGTTAGCCAGGATAGTCTCGATCTCCTGACCTCGTCATCCGCCCGTCTCGGCCTCCCAAAGTGCTGGGATTACAGGCTTGAGGCACCGCGCCCGGCCTGAAGTAAACTTCTAAGTATCGGTTCCCTGTTAAAGAAATCATAAAGTTCCTTCATTTTTCTTTCATCATGTGTTATAATTTTCACATTTTTAAAGTTTACATTCTAATCTTCTACAATATTTGCAATTTAAAGTTAGCTCAACCACTTTATTTCTTCTTCCTCAAAAACTACAATCAGAAGTCCTTTTGCATCCTCTCTGAATATCCACACAAATACAACTAAGAAGATACTGGAGGGGAAGAAAGTTGAACCCAAAATAACAATAACACAATTGAAATTTCCAATGATAAAAAAGAATATGAAATTGATTGGTCAAAAACCATCAGTAGCTTACCCAAACTGTATCTCCATAAATAGAGAGACTTCAGTCACTTGAATGAGTACAATAATATGGCACATGACGCCCTAAGTCTGCCCAAAATGTCAGATTAGAGATCCAGGCCTTAGACCTAACAGAAAACTCTCTTGCATAAATAGGAGATTGTACTTTTTGAAATTGCCAGTATACTTCTTCTCTCCTCCTCCTACTGCTTAATAACTATAGGTCCCAGAAAGAACAAAAAAAAAAAAAAAGAAGAAGAAGAAGAAAGAGATAGGCAAGGGATACACTATACTCCTGAGAGGTAAATTGTTATATGTAGGCAGACAGAAGAACTCAGATTGCAAAAAAGATTGTAATGATTATTGCACTTCACTTGGTGGGTGTTAAAGAGCCGAGAGAGAGGAAATAGAAAGATTAATACTAATAGATAACATAGATTAGACCTGTACCATTATTATGACCTAAAAATAGATTATTTATATAAACACAGACAAGCTGTTTATAATTTAAGAAGACAAAATCTTCTCAGACCTGCAAGAGATCAGACACTAAGCTGCTAAATTATGCTGCTTGAAAAGCAATTGCAAAGAACATACTGCAGCCCACTAAGAAATTAATCAGAACTAATGTCTTTGTAATCCAGTTGTCTAATACTAAGTCATTTATTCATCCATGCAAACACCAGGCATTTATTAGGCAAATTTGGTAAGTATACATCAGTGTTATAAACAGGCTTGCTGATATCCTGGATAATAGAGACAGGAGAAAAATGATCCTAAAACAAATTTACAAACAGATACATTATAAAAATTATCGAGTGTTGAACAGTAAAAACAATGAAATCTAGACTTACAGTATAGTAGATAAATAAAATAATAATGATGGCTGAATATATAATAAATTAAATGTAACAATAATATGCACATAAAATTTTATGCTTTAACAAATGCTGAGAAATAGGAAAGATATTTGAGTGTAGGAGATTGTGCTGCTTTCTTTCTTTTAGAAAGTGACTATAGTGAGGTCATTTCATTATAGTCCTTTACTGACACTGAAACTGTATTACTGTATTACTGTATTGTAATACAGTTGTAATACATTGTAATATATTGTATATATTGTCTTGCTTTCTACTACTGTGTGGATGAATTTTCCAGGCACATGTCTACTAAAATGTACTCCTCTACTTTCTCACTAGATTCAATCCATTCCGGCAGTTGTCCCTCCTCCCTTCTGCATCTCTGTCATGTATCATCTTTCTTTCTCTTTCCCTGCCTTTCTCATGTATCATCAATTTTACTCCTGCTACTAGTCTATTCCAAACAACAAACATGTTGCCATAGGGCATATTACAAATAAATAAATACTTCCTTGATGTATGTTTTTTCCCTAAATAATCACTATATTGAATGAGAATTTATCAATAGTTATCAGGGGCCAATGGTTGTAGTAAGTTGTAATTAAAAGTGGACAGCCTAAGGGAGTGTTTTAAGATGAAGAAACTATTCTGTATCCTGATAATGATGTTACATTACACAAATCTATGCCCATGTTAAAAATCAGAGAATGTACACCAAAAAGTCTGTATTACTGTATATTTATGTGAAAGGAAAATAAAATGAATAATTCAATCAACAATAGTACTTTATTAATTATGAATTATAATGCACTAGATAACAAATAATGCAAAAATAAAGGAAATTTTATTAATAGCAAAAGAAATGAACAAAAACTTAGATGTGTTTGGAAAATTTGACATGTATCTTTTATTCATTGACAGAGAAGCTGAGGTATTTAGACCATTTATATTTAATATGATTATTGATATGCTTGAGCTGAATCTATTTTGTTATCTGTTTTTGATTTCTCCTGTTACTTTTTCCTGTTTTTGATATTTTTCTGCCACCTCTGAATTAGTGATTATTTTATTAATCCATTATAACTCCTTTGTTGTCTTATTGGCTATTGTGTTTTTGTTTTTGCTTTTATTCTTTTTTTTTTTTTTTTGAGACGGAGTCTCGCTCTGCCGCCCAGGCTGGAGTGCGGTGGCCAGATCTCAGCTCACTGCAAGCTCCGCCTCCTGGGTTCACGCCATTCTCCTGCCTCAGCCTCCCGAGCAGCTGGGACTACAGGCGCCCGCCAACTCGCCCGGCTAGTTTTTTGTATTTTTTTTTAGTAGAGATGGGGTTTCACCGTGTTAGCCAGGATGGTCTCCATTTCCTGACCTCGTGATCCGCCCGTCTCGGCCTCCCAAAGTGCTGGGATTACAGGCTTGAACCACCGCGCCCGGCCGTTTTTGCTTTTATTCTTTTGAGATTGCTTTAAGGTTAGCATTATAATTTTTAAATTCATCAATGTATATCTTAAATGATATTAAACTATGTTACATATTGTGTGAAAGCCTCAGAACAGTATACTTTAATTTCTTCCCTGCTGGATTTAGTGCTACTGTTGTCGTACATTTTGCTTCCACACATATTATAAACGTCTTGAGGTATTGTTATTATTTTTATGTTTAACATTATCTTTTAAAGATAAAGGTTAAGAATAACCTTTATATTTACAAATGACATTACCATTTCATAGGCTCTTTATTTTTCTGTGTAGAACCAGATTTCCATTTTGTACTGCTGTGATTCTGCTTGAGAAACTTTCATTAACATTTCTTGTATTGCATGACTTTGGGTAGTGAGTTTCAGCAACTGTGTGTCTGAAAAAAATTATATTTCTCCTTTATTTTTGACATGATGCTTTTTACCTGATTTAGTATTCTAAGTTGACAGATTTTTTTTCTTTCAGTATTTTAAAGATGTTATTTCACTATCTTCTCATTTGTGTTGTTCCCCAAAGAGAAAAGTGATCTTATCCTTACCTTTGTTTCTGCATACATAATATACCTTTTCCCTGACTTCTTTATAACTAGTTTTAAGCAATATAATTATAATGTGTCTTTTGTAGTTTTTTTTTGTGTGTGTGTGTGTATGTGTTTCCAGTGTTTAGCTTTATTTATTGATTTACTTACTTAATTTCTTGGTTCTGTGAGTTTATGGTTTCCTTCCAAATTGAAATGTCTTGAATTATTATTTCTTCAATATTTTCAGTTTCTCTTCCTTTTCCTTTTCTTTGGGGACTTGTTGGTGAAAAAAGTCAAACTCTGTAAAATATTTGAAGAGGATTATTCTGAGCCTCATATTTGAGTGATCTTGGCCCGACACAACCTGAGGAGGTCCTGAGAGCATGTGCCCAAAGTCACTGGATTATAGCCTGCTTTTACACCTTTTAGGGACACAGAAGTTATGGGCAAAGACATATACCAATACATGTAAGGTATATATCGGTTCAGCCAGAAAAGGTGGGACATCTCAAAGTGGGGGTGGAGAGTTGGAGGTTGAGACCTTCCAGGTCATTGGTGGATTCAAAGATTTTCTGATTGGTAATTTGTTGAAAAAATTCAATCTATGCCTGAAGGTTGAAATCAGCATAAAGAAATGCTTGAGTTAAGATAAAGGGGGTTGTATAATTCAAGGTTCTTGTTATGTAGATCAACCCTCCTAGTAACAACAGGCTTCAGAGAAAATAGAAAACAAATGTCTCTTACCAGATCTTAAAAGGCGACAGACTTTAGCTAAATATCTTAGATTAGGAAAAGACCTGGGAAAGGAAGGAGATTCTCTACAGAATGCAAATTCCCCGCAAGAGAAGACTTTGCAGGGCCATTCCAATGTATGTCAAGGAAATATATTTTGGGATACAATATTTTGATTTCTTTAGGGTTTATTATCTGTCATGTCATGCTATATCAGAGTCAAGTTGGAATTTGGTATTCTATTTCTACAGAAAGTCTTATGATCTCTCTATTAATGTTAATGCTGGTCAGTTGTGCCTAAATTCCAAAGGGAGGAGGTTATAATAAGGCATATCTGACCTCCCTTCTTGTTATAGCCTGAACTAGTTTTTCAGGTTTATTTTGGGAACCCCTTGGCCAAAAGGGTGTCCATTCACTTTTTTGGGGAGCTTAGAATTTAATTGTTCACTTACAGCCCCTGATTCCACATTTATTAAGTCTGTTGGAATCGCTTCCCAGTTCACTGATTAGCTGTTAACTTTTTGCAGTCTTTTTTCTCTGTGTTGTTTCAATCATTTCTACTGTTACATCTTTAAGTACACACATCTTTTCTTCTGCACTGTTGAATACATTTTGATAATGCCCTTTACTGTGGTTTTCATATCAGACATTAAAGATTTTATCTCTGAAATTTCCATGTGGGTTTTTGTTCTATAAATTCCCTGCCTCTTACTTTTTCACTTTTATTTTTCTTATTTTGTTGAGGCAAAATAACATAGAGTTATTTCATTTTACATAAATTTTGCCAACTTCTGAGGCTTTTTAAACCAACTCCCCATGAACTGTGAGGCTTTCCAAATTTCTTTGATCGGAACAGGCACGATTCCAGCCCTGTGTGTACTGAAGACACAATTTCCTCTAATACTTTCAAGTGATTATTTCCTTAGCCTTGATAGTTTCTTCACATGCATCAATTGGTCAGTACTCAACTGAATATTCAAGGGGAATCCTTAACACATCTCTGGAGTATTATTCTATGCAGCTCTTTCCTCTCTGGTACTCTGGCCCTGAAATTCTAACAGCTTTGGCTTCTGTGAAATTCAAATCCATTTCCTCAACTCAAGGAGATTACTTGGTTCCTACTGGGTTACTTTTCTCTTCATTGCAGCTGCAAAGCTTTTCTCCAGGCATGAAGTTTTATCAATGTTGTGGCTTCGTCTGTTTTTTGTGTGTGTCTCACGGACTACTATACTTAATTGGCTGGTAACCGACATCTTGAGTGCCATTGTTTCCTACATTTTGTCTGTTTTTTTTTTTTTAATTGTTTAAAATGAGATGGTAAAACCAGTCCCTTTTACTCCATCTCAATTTGAAGCAAATTATATATACCTTCAAGAAATAAAGCTATACATATGTATTTTTATCATGTACTATGATATCAGTTTTGTTTAAAACGTGTATTTGTTTCTGTGCATGTATAATTTTAACATTAACAGTGCTTATTTATCTCTGGATACTGAACGATGCTTACTTACTTCTTTGCTTTTTTTCAATGTTTAGAATTTTATACAACGAATGTCTACTATTTTTGTAATTTAAAAACAACAGTTACATGATGTTTTACTCAAAATTAGAGTTATGAAGTTGTTTACACCTTTGTAGTTTCTTTTGTCAATGTTACAAATCTTAGGTCAAGAAAAATGCAGAGTTCTAAAATCAGTTTAAGGGTTAGGTTTTCTTGGTATGTCTTATGATAAAAGAGCTGACAGCTCATTATAAACATTGCTAAACAGGTAGGTTTGAGATAAGTAAATTGATCAATTAACCTTGTGCTGTTATCATTTATTCTCCAGATTCATTGTTGCAGAATGATGTTTAAATATCCATGTGTATACTAAAATATGACTGGTGTGGTTAGCAAACTAAAAATCAATCCAAATAAACAGTAGCAGGAAGGATGGTCTTCTTATTAGCTGATAATTAATACAAATGATGCGCATCAGCTTCCTAATTATTATTATTTTTTATTTCTACTATTATTTACAATTTCTAAATATTTCAACAGAGTGTAAGTTTCCATGATATAAAATGGTCAGTATGACCTGCTTTCAAAATAATTACCAATCAATTCAGTCTATTTGAGTGTTTGGCCATTCATTCTGATTACTAAAGTCTTCACAAGAAAGATATTAATCCTTTTTCTTACAGTTTATCAAGAGAGGCTCAGGAATATAATTTGGTTAGTGTCATTGAAACCTGGTGGTATCAATACCTTGTTGCCTGTTTTTTAATGTATATATTTTTTCATTTACTCATATACTCATCTTTAAAAATGTAATTCTTAAAGTTAGTCTATATTCAAACTATTCAAGGAAATGAGTATAAATACATAGATAAGGACACTAATTCATGTCCTAGAAAGGGGAGAGAAAAATACTAGATAATTAAAAAGCAGTTTGCATGCAACTATTCCTTTTCAAACTACTATGGGAGAGTATATGTCATTTTCATTAATAAATAATCCATATTTGCACAGAATTGGCTAGGTGTTCCACAGTTCTAAAGGGCAAATACTTTGTATACTGTGATTTACCTGATAAGGTAGGATTGTCAGTCTGATCTTAGGAAAAATTGCAAACTCTTTGACAGTTTTTTCTTCTGATGCTTATTTGAGACTCACACCAAAGTAAAGTAGAAATTTGGGACAATACTTTAGACAATTAAGATTGTTATTTCATTACCCAAACAATTGCCTTAATTCTCTAGTTTATTTTTTATGTGTGGGTATCTTGTTACTAGTGTAGGAGTTTTGTGTGAGTGCCTGCATGTTATGTTTTAAATAATTCTGCTAATATGGATGTACAGACTTTAGAAGCCTGTCAAGGGATTCTTCAATAGTATGAGAAGGGGGAGTAGTCTTGTATTCCATTTAAAATCCTTGTATTGTCATCACCATGGAATAGTTGATGTTGATGTTCAGGTCTTCAAATCTTTAATTAAAAAAAAAATCTATTATTTTGTGTTTCTATTTTCTACTTAAATTTTGAACAAACAAAGTTGCTAGAAAAATAATTGTGTTTACATACTGAAACCTTTAAATGTCCACCATTATGTTAATTTTCATTTCTCATTTCAGAGTTATAATATATACACTTGGACATGCAAAGTTTATGTATGTAAAATATTCCAAACCACATAAATAAACAAAAAAGTTTGCATTATTAAAGATTATAAATGAGAGTACTTCTTGTAAGGAATAATTCTCACCTGAATCATGCATGAAATAAAAATCAATGAAACAATGTGAGACAACTATGCAAGTCTTCTCTAATGGATTGTGTCTTAATAAATATCACATTCATTAAAAACTTTCATTCAAATATATTATCTACACTTTCACCATGTCACTTTACTCTGATTAGAAAATTTCACTTTACTGAAGCATGAAAAATGAATGTGAAAGGAAAGGAATACCAAAATATTAGTTATTGTCCACATATTAATGTGTTTTTAATTCTACTTTAGATCATAAAGGAATTAGAGAAATATTTTTATAGCTTTGCATTTTTCTAGAAATGTTTCCAAATTTTGATTTTGCTTTATTCTAAGTAAAAGTAAATAACAACTCTATAGTAATATACATATTAGATAATATCATCAATCACATAAGTTTATAAGCATGAATAATAATATATTATGCATATATAAACCTCTCCCTTAATGAAAAGATTTTTTTCTTTTAGAAGCTAAAAGTAACCACATTATTTATTTCTAAATATATATATAGAAAAAACCCATATATATTATATATCTATATATAGTTTTCTTATTTAGTTCTTAAGAGGAATAAATATATCTGATTTAGAAAAAAATGAGAGAAAATTACTTTTCATTATGATTGTCTTTTCTATTGATTTTTCATTAAATCAATTTCTATGTGCTGGCTTCCAATCCATTACAAGAATTTGTTAAAGAAGATGATACACATAACAGCATTTACAAATTTCTGAAATACCTGTTCAATTTAATATATTTCATGTTAGCAATAAAGGGATGGTCTTGTTAAATGAAAAAGACAGTAAAATAAATTTTAAAATTATCTAAACAAGTTATAATATGACTAAATATCTAGATTATAATATAAAGGGTTTTTATCAATTGGTTAGGTAATTTTTCTAGTAAAATTTTTTTAAAAAACAAGACAAGATTATTAAAGAAAAAAATTACAAAGAAACATCACACCTAAGATCAATACTCATCTCATATAAATTCATATTTTGTTAAGTTTTTCTTATTTAAAGATTACTCTAAAAAGAATAAAAATTCAAATGCCTACAAGAAGTAAATGACAAACAAAGGATTGTAAGAAATATAATGGGGTTATTACATGTAATAATACTTAATATAATGGAATATATTAAGTAGTGCAGAGAAAATTTGCTGGTGGCCTGGATATAGGGTATGATAAAAAGAAAGGAGTCATAAAGGTCTGCAAGACTTAGGTCTGAACAAATAATTAAATAGAGTGAATATACAATGAGACAGAAAACACAGAACAGATTTGGTGACAGAGAAAAATCAAGTTTGATTTGGAATATGTTAAATTTGAGATGCCCATAAGAGCTTCGAGAGGTCAAGTAGGCAGAAGAATTCATGTCTCAGTGAAGTGAAGTGGTTAGGACTAGAAATAAAAATAAGTTAGCCATCAACTTGCAGATGTGATTTGAAGTCATAAGGCTGGATAAGATCACCAAGGAGTTTATATTGTTAGACAAAAGATTTAAAAACTGAGCCCAGAGGCATTCAGATCTTTAAACGTCTTCATGATGATGAGGAAACAGCAAAGGAGTCTCAGAAGACCAAGTGAAGGAAAGAGCAAAAAGAGAAATAGCAACAAAGTGTGTTTAATCCAACTGATGAGTCCTAAAAGATGACGACTCAGAATTATTAATTACTTTTAGCATTTGAGGAGTCACTGGAAAACTTAACAGGGTTGTTTTACTGAAGTGGCTTGGTTAGAAAACAAAACCTGATTGAAGTGAATGTAACAAATAAAACTAAACAACATAATTATAGAAACTTATTGAGGTCATTTTTCTGTAAGAGGGTTTGATGCTGGAGGAAGATATGAAATCCAGAGAGAGTTTTAAAATGTGTAAAGTATGAGTTGTCATGACATTTTTGTAAATGGTTAGGCATAATCAAATGGGAAGAAAAATTGCTAAGGTGAAAATGAGGCAGAAAATCCCATGAGTGAGGGAAAAGAGGTGGATGCAGAACGGACAGGAATGTGAACATGGGCCCCCCTATAACTGGGGAAGGTGGAGTACAGGGTTACAGATACATGTAAGTCCGTAGAATTTGTTGTGGGAGAAATATAAGTATGTCTTTGCTTGCTTCTGTGTTCTTAAAGAAAGAAGAAGAAGGGTATTCATCAGACCCTGAGGAAGAAAGGGGGCTACAGGGATCTTAAACAGCTAGGGAAAGATTGAAGGAGCTGCTTCAGAGGCTTAAGGATAGATTTGGCTAGCAAGCCAGTAGGATTGCTGGGCAGCATTGAAGGGTATTTATAGTTTCCAGTCATCAATTTGAAGTTATCTCAGGAAGCATGGCTGTGGTGTGTGTGTGTGTGTGTGTGTGTGTGTATGTGTGTGTGTGTTGGTAAATTTTTACTTTATTTATTTTAATTGTCCAAATTGTATTTATTATGTACATCATGATGTTTTGAAATATATATACATTAGAAGATGATTAAATCTAGCTAATTAACAAATGCATTATCTCATATAATTATCATTTTTGTGTTAAGAACACTTAACATTTGCTCTTTGCATTTTTCAAGAATATAGGCTGTGTGTGATGGCTCATGCTTATAATCCTGACACTTTGGGAGGCCAAGGAAGGGAAAATCACCTGAGACCAAGAGTTCAAGACCATCCTAGCTGACTTAGTGAGACCCCATCTCTACAAAAAAAACTTAAAAAGAAATTAGCTGTGCATGGTGGTGTGGGCATGTAGTCCCAGCTACTCTACAGGTTGAGGTGGGTGGATCCCATGGGCCAGGAGGTCAAGGCTGAAGTAGAGCTGTGATTCCTCCATTGCACTCCATCCTGGGCAACAGAGGGAGACCTTGTCTCAAAGCAAAAACAAAAACAAAAACAAAACAAAACAAGAAACACAATATATTCCCATTAATAATAATCTCTTCATGCAGAATTTTAGGCTCATCAGGGCAGGTGTGGAGTTTGTGTAGACTTGGATTGGAATTTTGCCAGTCCAGAATGTGTACGTAAAGTAGGTAAGAGCAGGTGAGTTGAGGACATATGAAAGAGAAGCACTCTCGTAATGGAAAACAATATTTAAGCCTGATAAGAAAAGAGGGAAGCACAATGAGGCTCATGGAGAGGGAAAAACTGGGGGCTCCAAAAATTGAAGACTGGACAGATAAGTGTGTTTTAGAACAAAAAAAGGAATACTTCTATTATAACTTCTAAAAATAATAGAGATCTTTTTATCAACTTTATTAAAATATAATTTACATAACAACAAATTCATTATTGTAAAGTGTACAGTCTAGTGATTTTTTAGGATAGATTTGTGCAACCATCACCATTTTCTAATTTTAGAACATTTTCGTGACCTCAAAAGAAACCCTGTAGGTATTAACAGTCATTCTCCATTCATTGTCTCCTCATTCCCTGACAAAGATGAATCTAATTTCTGTCTCTATGGATCTTTGTATTCTGCATATTTTACACAAATAAATACAATATATGGCCTTCATGATTCATCTATGTTATAGTACATATTAATACTTCACTCCTTTTTATGGATCAATAATATTCCTTAGTATGGGTATGCCACTATTTCTTTTTGTATTTATCAGTTGATGGACCTTTGAGTTGTTTCTGCTTTTCTTTTGTATTGGTTTCATTTTTTACTATTATAAATAATGATGTTATAAATATATATTAATACATTTTTACATGTATATGTGTTTTCAATTATCTTGTGTAAATAACTACAAGTGAAATTGCTGAGTCATATAGTAACTTTATGTTAATATTGTGAAGAGTCACTAAACTGCTTTGCAAATTGCAAAGTGGCTGAAATATTTTGGATTTTCCACCAGCAATCTATGATGGTTCTAATTTCTCCACCTCCTTTCCAACATTTGTTATTGTCCATCTTTGTTTATTATTGCTATCCTAGTGAGTATGAAATGGTTTCTAATTATGCTTTTTATTTGTTTTTCCCTAACAATTAATGTATTATGCATCTTTTCATGTGCTATTGGCCATTTGTACAGCATTATTGGAAAATGTCTGTTCAAAACTTTTCCCATTTAAAATTTTGTCTTTTCATTGTTGAGTTGCACACATTCATAATATATTGTAGTTACAGGTCTATTATTAAGTATATGATTTGCAAATATCTCCCATAAACATAAATCTCCCATTTATTTAGGTCTTTCTTAATTTCTTTTAGTGATGTTTTGTAGGTGCCGTATACAAATCTTACACTTCTCTTGTTAAGTTGTTAAATTTATCCCTGTGAGTTATCTTTTTGTTTCTTGATGGGTTCATTTGAACCATAAGCTTTTGCTCTTTTAAAATTTTTTATGAAATTAAATTTATGTTTTTGTTTTTGTTTTTGTTTTTAATTTTGTCACTTGTGCTTTTGGTGTCCTTTAGGGTTTTCTTCTATGAGTCTGTAAGAATTACTTCTAAGAGTCTTAAGATTTTAACCCCTACATTTACATCTACGTGTATTTTGAGTTAAATTTTGTGTATGATTTGAAATTGGGTATTTAATTCATTCATTTACATGAGGATACACAGTTGTCCTAGGACCATTTGTTGAAAAGGATATTAAGTGGGCCAGGCATGGTGGCTAAGGCCTGTAATTCCAACACTTTGGGAGGCCAAGGCAGGCAGATCACCTGAGGTCAGGAGTTCAAGACCAGCCTAGCCAATATGGTGAAACCCCATCGCTACTAAAAATATTAAAAAATTAGCTGGGTGTGGTAGTGGGTGCCTGTAATCCCAGCTACTTGGGAGGCTGAGGCAGGAGAACTGCTTGAACGCAGGAGATGGAGGTTGCAGTGAGCCGACACGGTGCCACTGCACTCCAGCCTGGGCAACAGAGTGAGACTGTCTCAAAAAAAAAAACAAAAAGAAAAAAGAAAACGAAAAAGAAAAGAAAAAAAGAAAAAGAAAAGAAAAGGATATTAACTTCCCTTTGAATTCTCTTAGCACATGTGTTAAAAATCAGCTGACCATAATTGGTTATTCATGGACTCTCAATTCTAACTGCATTATTCTATGTGTCTACTCTTATGGCAGTATGATACTGTCTTGATTACTATAGCTTTATAGTGAGTCTTAAAGTGCAAATCCCCTAAATTTGTTCTTCAAGATAGTTTTTGCAATTCTGGGCCCAGCCCCTTGCATTTCCACGTGAATTTAAAGATCATTTTGTCAATTTATGTAAAAAGGAATCTTGGATTTAGACAGGGATTACACTTAATCTGTGGATCAATTTGGTATCAATATTTTAATAATATTAAATGTTCAGATCCATGTATATGAAATGTTTTTCCATGTATTTAGGTCTTTCTTAATGTTTAATATTTTGTAGCTTCGGTATACTAATTGTTCACTCCTCTTGTTAATTTGTCAAATTTATTCCTGAGAATTTTATTCCTTTTGATATTATTAGAAATGAAATTGTTTTCTTAATCTCACTTTTGAATAATTCATTGCTAGTATATGCAGATACAATTTTAAATAAACATTGACTTTGTGTCCTGCAAACCTGCTAAACTCAGTTGGTGTGTGTGTATGTATGTGTATCAATGCATGTATGCATGTAGTGTGTGTGTGTATATGCATATGTTCCTTAGGATTTTGTACATACAAGATCAAGTCATCTGTGAATACCAATAATTTTAATTCTTCCCTGCCTGTTTGTTTGGATGTCTTTTCTTTCCTTTTGCCAAAATGACATGGATCAAACCTTAGATATACTATTGAAAAAGAAGTAGAAAAAGCAGACAACCTTGTTTCCTTTCTAATATTAGAGGAAAATCATTTAGTTTTTCACCACAAAGTATTATGTTAGCTGTAGGGTGTGTGTTGATAGTCCCTATCAAGTTGAGAATACATCTCTTCATTCCTACTTTGTTGAGTGCTTTTAAAATGAAAGGATCTTGGATTTTTTCTAATGATTTCTAATGATTCTAATAGTCTGCAGCTATTAAGATTATCATGTGATTTTTGTTCATTGTGCTGTTAATATGGTATATTAAATGATCGATTTTCATATGTTAATCCAATTTTCCATTGCTGGAATAAATCCCACTTTATTATGTCATATGATTATTTATAGATGTTGCTGGCATAGTTTCACTGGGCTGTTGGCTGAGGATTTTGTATCGATATTCATAAAAAATATTGATTTGTGGTGTTCTTGTGATCTGTTTGACAAGTTTTGGTGTCAATAGATGAAAATGAATGAATAGATTTAAATTCATAGAACAAGCTGGAAAGTATTAGCTCCTCTCCTATTTTTCTAAAATAATTTGTGAAGGATTGCTATTAATTATCCTGAAATGTTTGATATAATTCATTAGTGAAGAAATCTGGAGCTAGTATGTTTTAAAATTATTGTTATTATTACCAATTCAACTTCTGTACTTGTACAAGTCTATTCAGATTTTCTATTTCTTTTTTGAGACATTTTTAGGAGTTTTTGTCTTTCTAGGAACTTACCTACTTCATGTAGGTTATACAATCTATTGGCATGGAATTATATTGTTCCTTATTTTTATTTTTACTTTTTTTAGTGATGTTCCCTCTTTCTCTCCTACCATTAATAATGAAGGTTTTCTCTCCTTATTTCTTGGTGAATCTAGTTAGAGAATTAGTTAGAATTACTTAGAATCTAGTTGTCAATTTTGTTGATATTGTTGGAAAAAAATCAACATTTAATTATTTTTCTGTTATTTACTTCATTTATTTTCACCTAATCTTTATTATTATCTGTTTTACATTTGATTTTTTAATTTGGCTTATGCTTCTTTTTCTCTTTTATTAAGGTGTAGGAACAGATCATTGAATTGACATATTTCTTCCTTTTCAATATAGGTGGTTAAAGTTTTAAATTTTCTATTAAGTACTGCCTTTGCTACATACCACAGTGCTAGTGTTGTCTTTGAGCTTTCATTCATGTTAGTGAATTCTGTACTCTCCCTTGTGATTTATTCTTTAACATATTGCTCACTGAAACATGTACTGTGAAATTTTTACATATTTGTGAATATCCCCAATTATCTTAATTATATTGATTTCTAAGTTTATTCCATTGTAGTCAGAGAACATTTTTTTCATATTATTTCAACCTTTTTACAGTTATTGGGATTTGTTGTATATAACCTAACACAAGTCTATCTTGGAGAATGTTTCATGTGCATTCAAGAAGAATGTATATTATGCTGTGCCTAGGTTTACTGTTTTATAATTATCTGTTAGATAGCATGGATATATAATATTTTTCAAGTCTTATATTTGTTTGTTAATCTTTTGCCTAGTTGTCTTAGCCATTATTGAACAGGAAGTATCAAAATCTCCAATTGTCTTTGTTAATTTGTCTATCTCTCCCTTCTATTCTGTCTATATTTGCTTCACGTATTTTGGGTCTCTTTCGTTAGGTGAATATATATTTATATTTGTTATTATAAAATGCCCTTCATTGTTTAAAGTAATAGTTTGCCTTAAATTTTATTTTGTCTGATATAACCACTTCAGCTCTCATTTAGTTATTATTCGCAGAGTATCTTATTATATTATTTTACTTTGAGTCTGTTTGTATATTTCAATATAGAGTGTGTCTTTCAGACAGCATACAGTTTGATTATGATTTTTTGAATCCATTCTGTTAATCTTTCCATTTTATTGGACTGCTTACTCCCTTTACTTTTAATATAATTACTGATATTGTGGAGTTGTCTCTGATGTTTGACATTTTTATATATCTTATATTGTTTTTGCTCTATTTCTCCAGTGAAGCCTACTTTGGTGTTAAATAAATATTTTCTAGTTACCACTTTAATTTTTCTATTATTACATTTTTTAATAAATGTTTTGTTAGTTGTTACTCTAGGGATTAAATAAGCACATTAAAAGCAAACAATCTACTTCATATTTGCACCATATTAATTTCAACAGATTACAAAAGTTTACTTCAACGTATCTCTATTTACTCACCCTTTTTGAGTCATTTTTGTCATTCAGATTAGACATTATACAAAATAATCAATAGATTTTCATAATCATTTTTATGCAGTTGTCTTTAATCACATAGAAGAAGAATAGAGTTACAACTAAAGTTCATTTATATTGCCTCTTATACATATCTATGTATTTACTTTTACTGGTGCTCCTCATTCTTGTGTGTGGATTTGGTTATCATCTAATATCACATCATTCTAGTCTAAAGAATTCCTTTTTGTATATATTTTAGTCTAAGTCGGCTAGTGATGAATTCTCTCAGTTTTATCTCAGAAAGTCTTAATTTCCACTTTTTGTGAAGAATCATTTTATTGGATACATAATTCTTGGTTAGCAGTCTTTAATTTTTCAGCACTTTGAATATGCCATTCTATGAGCTTGTCTCCATTGCTTCTGATCAGAAAAAGTATTGTTAGTCTTGTTAAAGATATTTAGTAAGTGACAAATAACATTTCTCTTGCTGCCTTTAGGATTTTTTATTTTCTATTTGGCTTTTGATAGTTTGATTATGATGTATGTGGGTATATATCTCTTTTAGTTTATACTACTTGGAATTTGTTGAGTTTCTCGAATGTAAAGGTTAATGTTTCTCATCAAATTTTGGAGATTTTTGTCCATTGTTTCTCTAAATACTTTTAAGTTTTCCATTATGTATGTGTATATTTTTGTTGGTATGCTTGAGGCTATCCCACAGGGTTCTGAGGCTCTGTTCATTAGTTCATTTTTATGTATTTCTTTTTTTGTCTCTTTAGCTGTTTAGCAGACTGGATAATATCCGTTATCTCTTTAATATAACAGTTTTATATATTTGTCTAGTACAAATTCCACACATACCTGGAAAGAGCTTCTACAACTATAGATTACAAAAGTATTTGCTCATATTTCCTATAAAACTTTTACATTTTAATTTTACTTTAAGTATTTGGTTCATTTGGCCGGGTGCGGTGGCTCAAGCCTGTAATCCCAGCACTTTGGGAGGCCGAGACAGGCGGATCAAGAGGTCAGGAGATCGAGACCATCCTGGCTAACACGGTGAAAACCCATCTCTACTAAAAATACAAAAAATGAGCCGGGCGAGGTGGCGGGCGCCTGTAGTCCCAGCTACTCGGGAGGCTGAGGCAGGAGAATGGCATAAACCTGGGAGGCGGAGCTTGCAGTGAGCTGAGATCTGGCCACTGCACTCCAGCCTGGGTGACAGAGCGAGACTCCGTCTCAAAAAGAAAAAAAAAGTATTTGGTTCATTTAAAATTTATTGGTATACGAAACGAGGAAAGGATAAAGTTTTATCTTGTTTCTAAGAAAATAGTCATGTTTCCATTGTGGATCTGTCATTAAATAACCCAATTCCCTCTTTTTATTTAGTGAATAAATGAAATTTTAATTTAATAGTCAAGCATTTGATATCTACATATGATATATGACTACACAGTGAAGAATCCATTAACTTGAGACTTTATGAAAGCCTCAATTGGATGTGATAAAATACAGTCAATAACCTAGGTAATAATAATGACATTATTTTTAAACACAGTATTACTTGAGTATATAATAATGCCATATGCATAATATTCATTAATTCTAACTCTAGTAACATTTTTTAAATTTTCAAATTAATTACTACAGTTATTCGATTCTTTTTGTTTGTTTGTTTTTTGACAGAGTCTTACTCTGTCATCCAGGCTGGAGTATAGTGGTGTGATCATGGCTGACTGCAGCCTCAACCCCCAGGCTCAGTTGATCCTTCCACCTTAGCTTTCTGAGTATCTGGGAATACAGGCACACACCACTATGCCCAGATAATTTTTGTATTTTTTGTAGAGATGGGGTTTTGTCATGTTGCCCAGGCTGGTCTCAGACTCCTGGGCTCAAAAAATTCTCCTTCCTTGGCCTCCCAAAATGTTGGGATTACAGGTGTGAGCTATCTCACCCAGGCAATTACTATAATTCCAATTTTTACTTTATAAAATCAGTGTTACAGAAACCACTAGCTCTCTCTTCTTTATAGGCAAATGGGCTATATTCAAGTTTTTCTTAAAGGTAAGTGTGACCGTGTGACTCATGTTATTCTATTAGAATGTGAGTGGAATTATGGATCATTTTCATGTATGTCCCAGAAAATCTTCCAGGAGTACCCTTCTACACTTAACCTTGTATCCTATTGAAATGGCATTAATTATGATGACCCTGAAAAACACATATTTAAGATGGCAGTGACATCATTAGCCTCAGTCTCCTTAAATAATGTCTTGTAGAAAAATATTCCCCCTACCACCATGCCCTGCAACTGTTGTGAATCACTTAGCAAGAATTACACTTCTATTTTATGTAGCCATTACATCTGAGGTTATTTTGAAGAGGTACAGTAAAATGCTGATGTAAAAATAATGTAAACTATGTGGTCTTGTCTTAATGATTAAGAAGCAGCCAGCAAGAGAAAAAACATTACAGGTTAGAAATCTGAAGACCCATCTTATACAATGGCAAAACATATTACAAACTTTCCAACTGGAAAAACATAAAAGTCAGTCCATGTTACCAACAGCTCTAGGAAAAACAGCTGGAAAAAGAAAACTGTCAGTGAGTGTAGATACCTTTGCTGCTTTTGGCATGGTAATACAATATAGAGATAAGCTCAAGAAAATATTGACATATTGGCAAAGTGAAGAATAAGTCTCTCAAAAGGCTGGCAAAAACAACTAATGATGGACCCTAAAAAGTAGAAGATAAAGTTCGAAAAGGCTTTGAACAACAAAGTTCTATTAAGGCTTCTTAAATCCCATTTAGGTCTGTGGTAAATATCAGATACAGGGTTTATCTTCTCACTTAAGACTATTTCTGTCTTCATGATCTACTTGTGGTTGCCATTAAGTAGTGAGAGGAAGAAAGCAATAGGGGCAACAAACATTAAAAATAAAGCAGGCTTGAAAAGTGTGTTCAGGAGACAAGTCTGGGTGAGTTACTAGTACCTGAAACTGACTACTAGGAAATAGATTATTATCTATCATGAGTTTTAAGGTATATTATATTGCCAAAGAAACAAGAAGTCTGACCCCCCAAAATGTTTTTAATTGTTTAAGATGTAAATAAACCTTGGGCTTCCAAGTTTGCACCAGCAGGAAGCAGGGTGTAAAAGCTGTACTAGCCCTAAGCAAATTACATTCTCAACACTCACCACTGATGTGGCCATGAGGACTAATAAACAAGAAACAACTGCTCAGAGGACAATGTTGGAGCCACTGAGAACATTAACTTTTCTCTTTGAGACAATATTCACACTCTGAACAATTTCCTTCATTGCCAGGGTAAGATTCTTTATAACACCTGTCCTACAAAATATTATCATTCTTTTCTCATCTTTACAATTTCAGTGTTTTCCCATCCTCACCTTTCCTGTTTATTTCTGCATGGATATCTTTTCCCCAGTCCACAGCTATCTATTGAGTTTAAAGGTGTAGAAGACTTGTCTTGTCAGTTTAGAAATATTGAGACCAAAAGTAGCCATCAAACCCTGACCTACCAGTGAGGACTCTGCATCAAATAGAGATTCTGCACATTGGGCTGCGTATTGTTTTCTGCTTCCCTCAAAGTCTGCTGTGGCCATTGGAATGATATAAAGCCAATGGGATGTAAGCAAAAGTGATATGTGTCACTTACTGGCCTCGCCAATACGACATTCCTCATATGCTTGTTTTCATTGCTAGCTAACTGAGATACTGATGTCCGGAGCAACCTTGAAGTCAAGCATTGAATGTAAAGAAGTTGAAACATCTGACAGACTGCAGGTCATAACCTCCCTGCTTACCTATTACAGCCCTGAGATGTAATGTTTGCGACAATTAACTTTCTATTTCTTTGTTTCCTTTCATTTTACATTTTTTTGTAATAGTAGTATAGACAACCAAATATCTTAGACTTCAACTACTTTAAACAACTCCAAATATAAAACCATTTGTCTCCAAAGGCCAAAATATTTTATGATATTACAGTTCGATTAAAGAAAGAAAAAATTAAAATTAAAAAAACCTTGTATATTTTACCATATATTAACTTCAGCACAAATATCTACCATATCAAGAAGGGTTATAGGACTTTCATATTAATGTCTAGACATTTTTCATTATTTTGCAGATTATAGGAAGACAGTGTAATTTTTTTCTTTTACTTTAAAAGGTAATTTACTTTAATAGATCTATAAACTACTTTATTATTGTTTAGACAGTTTTATTTTATATTGTAAGCTAAATTCCACAGGATAGGAGAATATTTATGTGTATGTTTTGTTTGTTTACATTCTAATTCTCTTATGTGATAAAGAACTATAATACGGTATGTCTTTAAATGGCTAGTTGTGGGCATGCTATTATCTTGGCTACAATTCTTTGTCTTTGGAATATCCAAGCTAAGCTATTCCACTGGTCTGTTAAATGACATTTATGACTTTGAAAGATTTCTTATGCCTAATAGCATGTGCCTTGATAACCATCATGAATATTCCTTTTTTCATGGCCTTATGTTCTGAGAGAACAGTAATTAAAATATAAAATCATAGGAGAAAGTTCCAAAAGATATATCCAAGTTGACTTTTTTTAACCACTCTTCCACTCTTCTAAGCATCCTAAGTCTGTGAAGCCTTTCAAGACAAAAGATGAATTTTTAAATCAATAAAACCCTATAATGATTTTTCTTTTGCATTTTTATTCTATTTCCCATACACAAGAAGAGATGTAAGCTGCCCTTCATAAAATAATCCTGCGGATAGATGAAGAAACTATGTGTTATAGTTAAGAAATTTCACCATGTGAAAGAAATGCCTAAAGTAAGCAAAAAAGTATAGAAAAGCGAAAACATGAACTCTTCTGTGGCGTGCATATTTACTTTCTTTGTGGTCTATTACTTTTTGTTCCCTTTTTTACCAATCCTTTTCTGCTGTAATTGTGCAGAGTAAGACTGACAAATATTGGCTGAGAATATTGCCAGGTAGATAAATATCCTAATATCTGCCTATTAGGAGGCACAGAATCACAGAGAGAAAATGGCTTTTTAATGGCACAATGCAATATAAACCCAACACATTGGAAGTTAAAACGGATGGCCTCTCACTTCCTTGGATAATATCATTGTTCAGAAATTTCTCCTCAAAAGAACTAGTTGCCACCAGAAGAAATATTTTAATGCCATCAAGTAAGCCATATATATATTATATGTATTAAAAATTCATAAAATTCATAGTGTTCTCTTATCACATAAGATATTAAGATATTTATCACAATGAATTCTACAGGCTTCAGCAAAGGCCTGTTGTTATATGCATTAGAAATATGATCTTTAATCACATTCAACGTATTTTACAGCAAAATAAATTTCAGTTATGTGACTGTGACACAAATTAACTTTTTTGCATTTCATCCATATGTTTGAGTTCTTTCTAGATGCCTCGATTCCAAGAAGATATTTACAAAATGCCTTAAATACTGATTAAGCTGAATTTGTTAAAGGTTATCTCCCCCCCACATTAATCTCACTGGATTATTAGTGGACCTGATTTCTTTTAAACCCAGTTAATAAATTGCACCATAGTTGTGTTCTAAATGTTGATTTTTGCATACATTTCACTTATTAATTTGAAACACTTTCTCCAAAGCAGTACTTTAGGCTACAAAATTAGATTTATAAAGGTAGGTTGTTTCTTGAAAACTATAAACCATTGAAAGGAAAGTAATAAAACTAACTGATGTTCTACACCCTTCTCCCATAAATTCATCAAGAAGCATCAAAAATTCCCTAGATGATTTTGAAGTTATTGAACATCATTAGAAAATGAAAGAGTGAGTGTGCTTTTATGTGGCATTTAATTTAAATGGGAGACCATGTTTCTGATTTAATCTAATCAGTATTTCCTTCTGATTGCACCATTGTGGTAGAAAACTAAATTAGGGTAGAATTAAACTTTTGAAATTAATGTTTTCAGCAGAAACAGTAAGAGAGCATTGGAAAGAATGAAAGTAATGATGGGGTAAAGAAGCATGGAAGAAATAAAAAGTAAGGAAGTGAAAAAGAAAGGAAGAATCAGAAGGTTCAAGATGAATAGTTATTGTGCATATTCTTTGCTGTGGATATAGCAATTAATGCTCTTTTATAAGCAATCTCAGTTAATCTTAGAGCAACCACCTGAAGAAGGCAGGTGTTTACAATTCTGTTCTATAAATGGCTATACTGGAGCAAACTGTAATAGAATAAAAGCCCTTTTATGCAAAAAAATCATAAAGTTTTACTGTTGATAGAAGTCAGTTTAATCTGAGAACCATGAAAATGCAGTAGAACAATAGATGCATGCATTGAACACTTAATTTAATGGAAAATATTAGACTACATTCATTACTGGAAAAAAAGGCTTTTTGGCATGGGTTGCTGATTTCTTCAAGATCTGTCTCACCAAGACAACTAGAACACAATGTTATGATTTCTAGGTTTTGTTCATTTGTTTGTTTGCTAAAATGAAGTAAGAAATTAAAGATGTTTGTGAAGCATTCCAAATTCAGAATCATAGGTTTTTATTTATCTCAAATATTTTGAATTTGTTGGTTATACTAATTCACAATCAATTTTTAGAGATGCCTTTATAATGCCTTCCAAAACATTATTTTAATACAAATAGAATAACTATTTTTTCACAGTAATAACAAACCAGTTTATACAAAGTTTAATTAAATTATCCAATTACATGGTTTATGATATATTGGAAAAAAGGTCCTTAGTCTTTATATGGCTAAATTTGTGATATTTTAGAGAGAAGTACAATGTTGGAATATTCAGCATGCAAGAGGAACAGTAAATGGAGAGAAAGATGGTAGAAGTTGGTTATGAGCATTTCAATTGTAATAAAAGCTATTATTATTCACTTAACGAGTGTTAAGCCCTGTACATATCCTGTCTCTGATTGACACAACCCTATGGGATAGGTTTTATTACATGCACTTGAAAGATGTAGAGACTGAGTCAAAATACTCTTTCTAGATTGTTATCAACCAGCATAGAATGCTTAGTTAACTGCTCAAAGACATGAGGATAGAATATCATTTCAGTCTGATTCTAAAGCTCTTAACTACTACCAGTAAGCAAGGAAAATGAGGCGGCTTTCAACATTTTGGGCATGCTCAGTGTAATGACCATGAAATCCTCCTCTCAGATTCCTCACTGCAGAAAGTGTAAGTGATTGCTGGTCCAATCTGCAGTGCTCTGAAATCCATCTCATTTGAACCAAAGCCATGGTTTTTAAGGGTTCCAACAAGCCAACAAGACTGAGAAGGACACTGAAGATACTAAGGTAGGACTATTGTTGGGAGATGATGGACTCCACTAAAGAATTCAAGGGAAGATTTTGACTATGCTTTAGGTCCCCATCAGCCTTCTTCAAACATTCTCAGAACGCAGTACAATTGACAACCTTTCTTCGTTCCCTCTTTCCCTCCTTCCTGCCTGCCTCACTTCTCTCTTACCTTCTTGCCTTCCTCCTTTCCTTCACAGGGGTAAAATGTTCTTCATAGGTTCATGGTTTTCACAGGCTCCACCAGGTCGCTTCCCTTTTCTCTTGAGCATTTTTTTTCCAATAAATCTTTTCCATAACAATTCCTTCCTGGATACTGTTTGTTGGAGAATTCAGACTAATAGATTAGAGAACTCTTGTAACTGCGAAAAATAGTAGAATGTTGCTGCATGGATGTTCCAAGGTACCTACTTATGAAGGAAAATGGTGTTTCATTGTTTGACATGGCCTTCTTTAGGAAGACCACCTCTAATATACTCACTTAAGTTAATTCATCTAAAGACTAGCATACAATATACGTATGCTTTGATTTTGATTCTCAGTGAATCCTTGGTTACATCTAACCAATCTGTCTAGCTGATTTTAATGTATCTTTTATTTTTCAATCCTACTCTTTAAAGTTGAATTACATATTCTGGGGTTATTTTTTTACAGGTTGGATGTGAGAATTAGATAAAGTGATTGATAGATGAGATGTTCCTTGAAAGTATTTTAAAACAATCATACAAATATTAGTTCGGGGCGGAGCAAGACGGCCGAATAGGAACAGCTCCAGTCTCCAACTCTCAGCGCGAGTGACACAGAAGACCGGTGATTTCTGCATTTTCAACTGAGGTACTGGGGTCATCTCACTAGGGACTGCCGGATAATCAGTGCTGGTCAGCTGCTGCAGCCTGACCAGTGAGAGCTGAAGCAGGACGAGGCATCACCTCACCTGGGAAGCGCAAGGGGGAAGGGAATCCCTTTTCCTAGCCAGGGGAACTGAGACACACAACACCTGGAAAATCAGGTAACTCCCACCCCAATAACGCACTTTAAGCAAACGGGCACACCAGGAGAATATATCCCTCACCTGGCCGGGAGGGTCCCACGCCCACGGAGCCTCCCTCATTGCTAACACAGCAGTCTGCGGAGATCTAACTGCAAGGCAGCAGCAAGGCTGGGGGAGGGGCGCCCAACATTGCTGAGACTTAAGTAGGTAAACAAAGCCGCTGGGAAGCTCGAACTGGGTGGAGCTCACAGCAGCTCAAGGAAACCTGCCTGTCTCTGTAGACTCCGCGTCTGGGGACAGGGGAAAACAACAACAGGGGAAGCAGCAGAG
>NW_012114688.1:7247425-7257227 GCF_000951035.1 Colobus angolensis palliatus | reverse complement strand
CAAAGGATTATAAATCATGCTGCTATAAAGACACATGCACACGTATGTTTATTGTGGCACTATTCACAATAGCAAAGACTTGGAATCAACCCAAATGTCTGACTTGCCTATGAAGCTATGGGACTCTCGGCACCCTGATTTCCTCATATAAAAATATGAAATAATAAAATTACTTCAAAGATTTGTTATAATACTTAAATAATTCACATACCTAAATCATTAAAATTATGTTTATTATATTGTAGGTGCTCCATAATGTTATTTCCATTTTCTTGCTCAGGTTAGTGAATAAAGAAAAAGAACTGCATCTCGGTTACACAGACAATAATAAAGATAATGATAGCTGATACTTAATATCCATCTTCTGCATGCTCTAAGAGAAATGCTTTATAAATGCTATTTTATTTACCTTAAAAAATTGTATGCAATTAGCATTATTTGCTTGATTTTACAGTTGAAAAATCTGAGTGTCATAAAAATGAAGTCCAGGGTCAATCAGTAAGTAAGCAGGGAACCAATTGCAACTTGGTATGTCTAGCTTTTGACACCTATATTTATAATTCTAACAATCTCATTTTTATAGGAGACTGAGGCATGCTTAGGGTAAGGTATGGATGATGCCATAGCCCTGCTATTACTAGAAGTCCTGGAAAAAGAGAGTGATAATGGGGCATGCTCTGTTTCTCCAGAAGCACTCATAAACTGCCCTCCAGCTACCACAAAACCACGGAGATTGTCTTCCCTGCAGGAACAGAGTCAATAAAAGTTTTCCTTTCTGTCACCCAAACCACAGTCATCTTACACTTGGCCTTCGAGGAAGTGATATATAATTTTAGTTCATGCCTGTACCCTAGGCCTTCATAATACTGTCTCTCTACTTGTTCATAGTGAAAACTGTAAAAGAATCAAAACTTCATCTTTAGAGCTAAAGCAGATAGCCTGGAGGCAAGACATTATGCAATACTTATATCCAGGTGTGTTTAGTTATTCAACAAGTGCAAAGGGTAGGTCGCCTAAAAGTGAGAAGAGAAATTGTAATTCAGAAGAGAAAAAAAAAAAAAAAAAGAAATCTGACTTGCGGAAGCTGATGTTAAGCTTGTCTTAGGCTAATTTTATTTGTGTTTACCTGAAACTGTGTCCCTACCTGGAGATCAGAGAGACTGGTAAAATAATTTTCATTTAATACCAACAAAGTTAGAGCCATTATTTACTTACATACTTCTGAAACAACATAGGGATATTTTTTGAGGTTTTGTCTGTTGTGATGGTGGTGGTGGTGATATTTACAAAGAATAGTTAAAATGTAGTATCTTTATTTTTATTATCATTATTTTTACATAGAGTGATGATATGGCAACCAATATATAGTCTTCATATTAAATTGTGGCATGAGGTGATTTTTAATTTTCTATATCATTTCATGCTTGTAACTATGTTTATATATTATTCTTATAACACAGACAAAAGTTAAAGGTAAGAGAAGTGAAGGAATTTTGACAAGAGATGAGCAGACAGAACTAAGGCCAGCTTTTGTTTGTTTTTTTTTTTCACAATAAAATCCAGGTACTTTCCACCAAACTACACTAGATTTACGATTTAGAATGTTATGTTGTTGTTTTTCTGTTTGCAAACATTCCAAAGACACAAAGAATTGGAAGTTAATTTTATATGTGCCGTGTTTTTGCTTTGTTTATGGGAAAGTCCATAGTAGTGTTTTTCAAATTATACATTGAAATCCCTTAATACATTATGAAATCTATTTAGTAGTTGAAGATCATTTTTTGAGATTAATAGAGCTTAAATTATGTAGGAATAAGACTTTTGATTTTCCAGTGTTGTATAACAAGCTACTCTAAAACTTAGTGATTAAAAAAATCATTAGTGTTTTATTGATTTTGTGAGTCCAGAATCTTCAGACAGAAAGCCTTAGGGAACAATTGTTTCTGCTTCAAGTAATCTGGGACTGGGGTGCCTCACATGGCGGATGAATGACTGGGGTTTAGAATAGCTCGGAACTGGTCAGGTCTCTCTCTCTCTCTCTCTGTCTCTCTCTCTCTCTCTCTCTCTCTCTCTCTCTCTCTCTCTCTCTCTCATTCTTTCTCTCTGCCTCACGTCCCTCTCTCTCCTTCACTCTCTTTTATCTTCTTTCTCTTTCTTCCTCCCTGGTCACATGGACTCTTCATATAGTCAGCTTGGGCTTCCTCACAGTTTGGTGGCATTGGGAAATGTGGCAGCCAAGGGCATCAAGGGCAAATGTTCCAAGAGTCATGAAATAGAAAAAGCTACTCTCTCAAGGCCTGGGCCAGAAAAATGGCACCATATCGCTTCAACAATGTTCTATCATTCAGAGCAGACACAGAGCCAACCAAGATTCACAAAGAGAAAATATAGAGCTTATGTCTCCAGGAATGGAATTCCAGGAAGAATGTCTAAAATATATGCAGACATCTTTGATTTGCCAAAAACTTAAGTACTGTTTCATAAAGCTTTTGTTTCCGTTACACAAATGTGAATTTATACTTGTTTAAGTTATAAAATATATACTTTTGGTGAGACAAGTTCAAAATGTTATGAAAGCTACTATAGTTCCATGTGCACATTAATTGAATTTAGTGGTCCTGTTCAATTTTACTTTATTCCCAAAATACACAACTTAATTTGATTTTCTCTATTCAATTTGTATTCATTGTACAAAATAAACAAAATATTTAATATGCCCAATGTTGTATATAGTATCTGGTTTATATGTTAAAATTTCTAGATATGAAATAAGGCAATAATTGCCATTCTGAGCATATTTATTTCATAATATTTTCAAATTCCATATTCACTCCAAATATTATCTGTAATCATGAGTTTGAGAGGAATAAAATATTGCAGTTTGTAATTTTTTCTGACAAATGTGAAAAGTAATGGATAAATAACCAAATCATGATAACAAAATGATATGTATAAAATAATCAATGATGTAATTTGTGAAACAATTATTCTAATAAGTATTATAATTTATTTGTAGATCCCTCTGATATAGATACTAATTATATACAATTTACAAAGAATTATAATCTGAAGAAGTGTAATGCTCAGATCGCACAGCTGATTGGTAGACTTGAAATCCAACACCAATAACATATTCATAAACACTATGCCATTCTGTTTCCTGAAGCTTTTCTGAATTTCAGACCAGCAAAATAATTCTTTATACCATCTTTCTATTTGATCATATAGATAAAGCATATAAAATGTTCTAGATGCTACTAAACCATTAGTTGGATTTATTAAATTCTTTAATGTGTTAATAAGGCATTATCAGGTTGTTCACAATGCTCTTAGAGGAATAAAAGAAAATCTCCTAGAAATAAGAGGACATTACAATGATCATTTAATCATCTTCAGATTAAAAAAGTCTCAGAAAGAAAATCTTACTAGTATTATTTTAAATATTCAAAAAGGGAAATGCCGTGAATCAAAATAATCCATTATTTCAGCCAATTGTATTAGAAATGCACTTCTTGTATCTACTTTCATTTACTTTATTTCCACAGTCCGTATTTTAACTCTAAACTTAGTTGGGGCAGGGGAAATGTATAATCAATCTCTAAGTAATACTCTTTCATACATTATTAATAAGTTTTTATTACTGGGGAATGATTTTTTACCAAGATATGTTAGGGGCCACTTAAAAGGTATTAAGTGTTTAGAGTGAAAAAGTAAAAATGAATAAACAAACATATAAACAAACAGATGCATGAAAAAATATTTTAACAAATAGTTAATACCAGTATTCTTCATGGCATTTTATATAAACTGGAAGCTTATGGAACCAGACACTGTGACAGTAACTTGGAACAATCTATAGGCGGGACACACATAAATTAGATGAAAGGTAGCTAAGTTATTGACAAGGGTTTGAAGTATATTATTTGCCCTGCCTTTTAAATTATGTTTATCCTTCCATTAGCTTTCTACCACTGTGTCACAAATTATCACAAAAATAGTGGTCTAAAAGAACACATATTTATGATCTCACAGTTTTCATAGGTCAGGTGTGTAGTACAAGTTATGTGGGTCCTCTGTTAAGGTCTTGTCAGACTGAAATGGAGGTGTCAGACAGGGTTGTAATTCTCATTGCAGGCTCAGGATCCTCTTTCAAACTCACTAAATTCATCTTGGCAAAATGCATCTTCTTGCAGCTGTACTCTTGCTACCTGTTGGTCAATGATCACACTTAACTATTATCAGCCACCCACATTTTCTTGCCACTTGGCTTCCATAGGCAGTCTGTAGCATAGCTACTGTGTTCTTCTAGATTAGCTGGAGTGAGTCTTTTTGCCACTCTCTAGTCTACTAAGGGTGAAGTCACATATTTGTAATATAATCACAACAGTGACCATCTCATCATATTCGCAGGTTCTATCCTTCCTAAAGGGTGGCAGATTATATAATGTATGTAGACCAGGAGGGTGGAAACCTGGAAATATTAGAATTCTCTCTATTCCAACTGTTTTACTATATGATATATAAATGAAAAATATACATTTACTAATTATTGTGCTAATACTTTAACATTTGTCTATCTGTTTATAGTATGAATGTGTCATTTGATAGTCACCATGGGTGTAAAGTCAAATAAAATATATTTCATATTTTCCTAAAGCATTACACTCTTGTGATGAAGAAGGATAACTACATCAGCAACTATCCTGGCAGATGTTATATGTTTGAGGTAAAGGTGCATTATCACAAAGGAAGGTAATATAATTCAGACAGGAGGTCAGGAGGTCATTGTAAATTAATATTTGAAATAAGTTTTAAAGGATATGGGAAACTTGCAGAATATATTCACATATATATATATTCACATATATATATATTATATATATGAAATAGAAGCATTCCAAGAAGAGAAAAAATTTTGTAAGGAGAAAAACAAGAAATAATATATGACATATTTAAGTAGTATAAAGAGTTTGATATACATGAGGTAAGGGTGCCTATAATGTGAATGTAGCCTTAGCTGTAATCCCAATATTAATAAGATCTATATTAATTTAATTACAGCTAGGATGAACTATATTGAGTTAATTAGAGCTGGATCACTGATGTCAGACTGAATTATGTTTTAACCAATATTGGTGGCTGAATTCAACATCTCATGCAGCAGTAGATAACTTTGATAGTTCCAAGAACAATTTTTTAAAATTTATATAAAGCTTCTTTATAAGGCATAAGATAGTTTTTCCTCCAAACATCAATTATAATAATTCTTGTACTATATGGTAATCTTCTGAAAAGAATAAAAATTTCAAACATTATTATAATAGGTAAAATAACTAACAAATGTAGGTTGCATATATACGATGTTATAGACACATAATATTAATCATAATGATGTCTAACATTCAAACTAAAGTGTTAGATCCAGAAAGAGGCAAACAAATGAATGAATGAATGAATGAATGAGTGAATGAATGAATAAAATGTGAGCACTCTCTCCTATGTGGTGATCAGGAAACTGCCATTATCTCCAAAAGGATAAATAATTTTAAATAGTTTACATCATCATAAAGAATATCATTTTGTCATTTTTGTTTTCCCAACTAATTCTCATTTATCTAACTTTCCATGTTTTTTAATCTTCTAAAATGACATAGGTTAAATCTAGATAAAGTCTTAAAGTCAAAATCAGAAAAGTCTTAAATAAGTGTCTATGACATTATCAAGACAAAATATAAGGAGTGTCCCTTCTTTGTTCCATAGCTAAGGCAAGACAGTATATCACTGTGGCTAAAGCAGGAACGCTGGAGGCAGGCTGATTGGGTTTGGATTCCTCCTCTATTAGTAACTGTGTGGCCATGAGATAATTACTTAATATCTCTGTTAAGTGAAAATAATAATACTATCTAACTCTTAAGGTGGCTGTAAGCAATAAATTCATTAATATATGCAAAATGCTTAGAACTCTGCAGAGCTCAGAAAGTGTTAGCTGTTTGTTATCAAGGAAACCAGGGTTGTATTGAGATGAACTGAAGGAAAACACAGGAGCTGGGAGCTGTTATTGAATTGGGTGGAAGCTCCCCTCTCAACCCCTGTTAAGTTTGCCAGAGTCAGATTTAGTGCAGAACGTGGCTGTTCTCCATAGAACAGAAATGTCACCAGCTGTTTGTGGTCAATAGCTAAATACTCTATGCTGCCATTGTGGTATACCAGGGCCCGAAGGTGACATGGCCACCGAAGGGCTGGGTCTTGAAACTAGTAACCCAATGAATATTGGGAAAGGGTCCCAATTGTTTAAAATGCCATTTATTAAAATGGCTTCAGTATATTCATTTGCCGTGTGTGTGTATGTGTGTGTAGTTTAGCAATAAATTTTATGTGGTGTTATAATCAACCAGCCAATTCAAATTAGCAGTAACGAAGAGGAAAATCATGAGATAAAAGAACAACAACAAAAAAATAGATAAAAGAACAATTGATATAAATCATGACATCTCTTTCACATCAGGTTAAATTCATAATCCATAGTTTAGAATTTCCTTTGGCCAGTGACAATGACAAACCTCTTCATCAGAGCTTTTAACCCTACTTTTGGACAGTGCGCTAAAACCTGCTAAGGATGAACAATTGCTTCACAAAAACAGTTGCCCTCAGAGGCATTTTTTAGCCTGTCTCTCTAATGGAAATATATAGTAACTTAAGAAAGGGAAGAGTGCTAGGAAGTGCATGAAATGCACTTGGCAGTGAAATGTGGCCTTGACCATCACGCATTGCCCTGCCTCCAAAAAGCTGCCCTTTGTTTTACAAGCTTATAGTAGGGGACTATCCAATGCTTTCTCAGTGACAGACAATATTTCACAAGACTGTGACACCTTTTCTGGCCTCTGCATACATCTCCCAAGGCAATTAAAATTTTCAAAATAGTAGCTTTAAAAAAAAGCAAATAAATAGTTTAAGAAACCAATGGAGGATTAGTGTGAGCCATATCCTCTTTTTTCATATTTACATTCAGAATTTTAATGGCACTTGACTCTGAAATCATTCCAGTAAAGCGGAAAATTAATATTTTAATATGTCTACCACTTCAGCAAGTAGAAATAAGTAAAGTGGAAGAAAGTAGTAGAGAAGAAAATGTTTTAGTATTAACTATATTTATGAATATTTATCATCCCTACCCATCAAATATCTGTCTTTCAGCATGCCCATTCACTTCTATATACAGTAAATCACTGCAGAACACACATTACCAATTGTTTTACATTTTATAGAAAAGAGGGTGACAATTTCCTTTTAATATTCTTTTGATTAGATTTTGTCATAATTTGTTACTGAGTGACTCCAAAAGACTGAAACATAGCTAATAAAAAAAAAAATTATCCAAGAGTTTTTTCATGGAATGACATAATTTCTTATCAGTTTTTCTTCATCGAGAGGGGAAATGACAGAGAATCAGGAAGGCATAAAAAGGGCATAAAATGACTGCTGTGCATGATGCTGTCTGGAAACTTGCTTTGCTTTAGGGTCCAGTGTTGCAAATATTTGACTCATATGACTGTGTTGTCTTCATTCTGTGCATTCATTTGTTTATTTTTATGAGAAACAGGCTGTCCAAGTGATGCTTTAAAACAAATAAACTATTAAAATTAGCCAAAACAAATTGTTACTATTAAAGGAATCTTCAAAGTACACAAATGGAATTAGATTTTTTAAACCATGTGTACAATTATTATTATTATAGCATCATATCACTATTATCATTATATCTATTTTTATTGAACTTTATAGACTACTTTATTCTAGATCTTAGTATCTTTCAAAAATACATTCCAAATGTCCCCACTACCCCTTCCCATTTATATATACACATACATACACTTATATGCACTTACATATAGTTGAACACCCCCCCACCACACACACACGTTTGTAGGTATAGCAAAACTATCTGTATAATTCATCTTTAAAACACAAGTTACCAAAATTGCTATATTGAGCTTAATTCCAGAACTTTACTTTGTTCTGGAAAATGGATAAATGTTTCATTTACTATGAAGACAGGAAAGTAGGTCCAAGAGACTACTATAGATAGGAAATAAACATTCTTCAACATGCCCAAATACAAAGATACTTTTTTAGCGAAACTATTCCTTATAAAAAGCAGAGTTATTTTACATCCTTAAAATATTTTCTTATCAAAGGACACCATCTCGATTACTGTATTCTGAACAGCGATGTTTTTTGGGGGAAGACACAACAGCCTGAAATTATCTCAACTAATGGAAGTTTGAATTTCATATAAGTAATAGAATTTTAAAAAGAAGAAAATTTTAACAGAGATTTAACAGTTATTTATAGGGGAATTAATTCCACAGTTGCAAGTTTGAGGTATTTTAATAATGAAGTCTTTTAAAGATCAACTTAGAAATGGATAACAGAAGCAGTGAATGACATTGAAAGACCATAAATATAGATCCTTGAGACCAAAAAAAAAAAAAAAGAAAAAAAAAGAAATTGCCCTCATGCTATGTGAATGATATTCTGTGACTTGGGATAAAATTCCTGTTGGTTCAAAAAATATTGTATCTTACATACTTAGATGGTAATAAAAATGAAGCTGGGAGTTATCTGACTCAATATATGCTTCTAGTGGTAATGAGAAAAGTGATGCTGAAAGTGCATGTGATAGTTAAAAAAAATTACTTGGTGAATTGAAAGGTAACTTTTAAAAACTAATTTATTTCTTTATATATTTAATGTTAAGTGCTTATGTAGTCAAGTTAAATACTATCAATAGATATTTACATTGCTAATGGTATTTATTGAATATGTTACTGTATATATATTCTTGCTAAAATAAGTGCATGTATGATTGGTTAGTCTCAGTTAGAAAATCAGGTTATTTATGAACACATAAAGTATTTTAAAGCATACATAATTAAACTTGAAATAAATTAAAATATATAATAGTATTATCCTGTAATTCCAATATTTTTACTTTAAGCAGATGCTTGGTTTCCAAAAGTACGATCCGTCCAGAGCACTATCACTATTTGAGACTGATAAACTTTTCATGCTTTATAAAATAGGAGAAAAAAATTTCATTCAATTCAACATCTTCTACAAATAAGGAGTGTATAGCACTATCCAAATACAAAGGAATAATTCTAAGACAATAAATTTGGGATAAGAAACGGTCCAAGTGTGATTCTATTTTTTTTCCTCAGTTACCATTTATACTAAAGTGTATAAAAGGTATTCTTCTGTGATCTCCAGGGCATACACATGGGCTAAAGATGACAAGCATACTGTGTAAAAGCATTTTCTGACCATAGTGGTTCCATAAACTTGTGAAATACTACAGAGGTTTATGAGATCTGAAAGCTTTCAAATGAGAACTTTCTTCTAACTTTTTGGTAGCCAGTAAACCAGGATATCAAAAAAGACTCTTAGAACATAACAATTGTCTCTCTGACTTAGGCTGTTGGAGGACATACAGTGGAAAGAACACATAGAGAGACTGGAATTTGAATCTTGTCCTGTCCATTGTCACTTTCAGTGTAACACTGGGCAAGTTACTTCACTCATTTTTCAAAATAATTCAATAACACCAACCACACATAGTTGTGATGGGAACTTCAATTAGTCAACGAGTATTTATCAAATACCTAATATGTGTCAGCTACTGTGCTAGGTGCAAGGAGAAAACAGCTATTATATTTAAAAAAGAAGAAGAAGAAGAAGAAGAAGAAGAAGAAGAAGAAGAAGAAGAAGAAGAAGAAGAAGAAGAAGAAGAAGAAGAAGAAGA
>NW_012114688.1:7238725-7247375 GCF_000951035.1 Colobus angolensis palliatus | reverse complement strand
AGAAGAAGAAGAAGAAGAAGAAGAAGAAGAAGAAGAAGAAGAAGAAGAAGAAGAAGAAGAAGAAGAAGAGGAAGAGGAAGAGGAAGAGGAAGAAGGGGAAGGGGAAGGGGAAGGAGGGGAAGGGGAAGGGGAAAGGGAAGGAGGAGGAGGAGAAGGAGGAGGAGGAGGAAGGAGAAAAGAAGGGGAGCTTCCATGGCCACCCATGGAGAGTTTACAGTATATGAGGGAGGAAAAATTGTAAACAATTGATAGTATTGCATCAGTCTGTTTTCAGACTGCTATATATAATGGTCGGAGACTGGGTAACTTTTAAAGGAAAGAAGTTTAATTGACTCACAGTTCTGCATGGCTGGAAGTTCTCAGGAAACATAACCATATTGGAAGAAGAAGGAGAAGCAAGTACCTTCTTCACAAGGTGGCAGGAGAGAGAGAGCACGCATGGTAAACTGCCACTTTTAAAACCATCAGATCTCGTGAGAACTCCTTCACTATCTCAAGAACATTATGGGAATAATTACTTCCTACCAGGTCCCTCCCTCAACATGTGGGGATTATAATTCGGGATGAGATTTGAGTGTGGACACAGAGCCAAACCATATCAAGTATTAAATGAGATAATGGGAAAGACACTTTATTAATAGAGAATGTCCCTACATCTTTAAGAACATTCTTTAGGGAATAGTCTTAGATTTAGTTCACCAAAAGGGGAAACTGAGGCAAGGACTTAGTGTATTTGAGATACACTCCCAGCGGGTACATGCGAGGAAGACAGGAGGTGAGACAGCAAAGTGATAAAAGCTATTGAAAAGTGTACATTAATGATCCAGATACTGCTATGAGTTACTGCTGCTCAGTCCCACTGAGAATTCTCTGAGAAACCATGAAGATCCTGACATACAATCATCACACGAAATAACCTTTTAGGAAATGAAATAACTTATCCACTGACTACCACTCTTTAGTTGTCCCTAAGCATTTGAACTTCCCTCTACTTACAGGTTACACCCAGCTTGTGGCTGAGCAACTTCTCTGATATCCTCTGGTAGAAGAGAGTTAAAGGTGTCTGAAATTGACGTTTTTCAAAGTGCAAGAAACTGTCTATCACAGCCTTAGGAAATTCAAGTGGACAAAAGGATATAGGGGGTGACTTTAACAGTTTCTGCTTGGAGACATTGTTGAGATATTTTATCTACCAAAATTGAGTATTATACTTTTTCTCCTATAGCTCTAATCATCAAACACACCTTATTTTTTTATATAGTTCACTTTGATCCTACACCCAACAAAGAAAATGTCTAAGAAGTGTGTTAGTTGCAATTTCCAATTAAGTTGAACATATAGTAAACTCTAGGGACAATATGCATCTTTAATTTCTCATTCAGAGCTCCTGCTCAGCCCTGAACTAGCAATACCAATTCTATAAAAATAAGACGTTCAGCCAGCTTTATGTTTTTTTCAGCTGTTATTATCCATTGGATCCATGGAGTTCTGCTTTATTCACTCCTATTGTCTAGCAAAATGGCTACATAGAGCAATAGCTTTACTATCTTCAGTAATTGTTTCTGATAACAAGCAAGGAGGTCATTGGAGTGTTTCTAAGGTACTGCTAATCACTCAATGAAACAGTCAGAGGATACCAAAAATGCCCACCTAATAACAAACATTTACACAGTCCTACAGCTTGACAATGTGAAAAAAAGACAGCAGAGTTGGAGTCAGATATATCAGGCTTTCAAATCTTGCTTCCCCTTTCCATTAATGTTTGACTTTAGGATTTTGAGTAACCTCTTGGACCCCCAGAAAATCTTATTGGAAAAAGAGTGATACATTAACTATCTTACAGTAATATGATGAAACATAGTGAAATAACGTATGTAAAATGTTATTTACAATGGCAAATACATGAGATACATTCAATAATGAAGGCTATCATCATTGTTAATGGCAGGAATTTTCAAGTGAGTCATTATGTTTATATGCCACAAACTATAAAGATGATATTGGCAAATATTATTGAAAATTATATAACAGGTAGATGATAAAACTATTATAATATTCCTTAAAGACAAATATAATGAATTTTCCAATTTCTTTCCTGCTGCGCACTACATTTCTTCAGTTTATTATGTGTTTACTCCTTAGGGTTAGGAGAAGGGAAATAATTTTAGCACTACCTAATAGGGAACTTATATTAAAAAGAGAGTCCATATCTAAATTTCAGCAGTTATGAGTATGCTGAATATATCAGCAAATGTGTATACTAAATCTACCTAAGGAAAGTATAGTTTACTGAACAACTACTACTATTACTTATTATGGCTTTATACTATTAATAAAAGTATTAATAATAAGTATAATATGGTAGATTTAATAGCAGTACTTCAAAATTTTGATGTGTATTTTATGCTACTTTGAACTTTGATTCTTTAAATAACGTTTCTGAAAGTATATATGAGTCTGACTAAGAACAGACAAAACAGTAAGAAATAATATTGACTTTACCCTCTTTCCAAGGGAAATAATCATTTAATTGTTTGAACCAATGTTTCTCTTTCCTTCAGTGTACTTAGAACTCTCTGGTTCCTTTTCAAATATATGTGCACTCCCCTTGAAATAAACCAGCAATAACTTATGTTCTTTTGTTATTCCTCATAAGTGATAATGATGTTGGTCATTAATATTTCCTGTTTAAACAAGCAGTATTTCCGAAACCATTACAGTGTTACTTACTTTCCTTCTATATCGACACCTAAGTATATTGGAATTAGCACTTTTGTTTCTTAAAAATTAGTTATAGTTCTTCATGTTGATTCATGGACAATGACTATCAGAAAGCATTGCTTCCTTATTTGTTTTTCAAGACATCAAGTTTACTTATAACAAATCAGTTAAGATGTTTTGGAGGCTTTCCAATTGCCCACCATTTGATAAAGGTCATCATTCACTAGTGTAATAGTTCCAGAAAATTGGTACCTTACTTATGATGGGCATTTTTCTTGTACAGAATCTTGCAGGTTACACACAAGACCTGTATAAGTAGGAAAGAGGAAAATGATTGATGATTAATAAAAACATTACCTACAGGCTGACAGGGCCAGAGACTAAGGATTTACACTAAATTGGAGTGAAAAATGCCTTACCACTACAAAAGGATAGCAAGTACCTGACCTCAAATGGCAAACAGAAAAAGAGCTCTATGTTATTTGACAATAAAAAAATAGATAAATACTATTCTATCATTTGTATATTAAGCACCAATTATCTAAAATATAATCTGTTGCATGTTGTGGGGACTCTGATGATGAATAAGAAAAGAATCTTACTGCACTAAATTTGTTTTACAAGAGAAATCACAAATATATTCATATTCTTTAATAGATTTTTTTAAAAGGTAAAAAGTTCCTTATCTTTTCTGACATGTATATCAACCGTATTTATCATTCATTCATCTATGTAATTGAAAAAATATGAACATTTATAATTTCTTGTAAGCTTCTATTTTTGCTACCAGGTAATCAATGAATATAAATATAAATGTGTTAGAAGAGGACGTTCCTTGCCATGTGTATTAGTCCATTTTCATCTCACTGATAAAGACATACGTGAGACTGGGCGATTTACAAAAAAAAAAAAAAAAAAAGTTGTTTATTAGACTTACAGTTCCACTTGGCTGGGGAGGCCTCATAATCATGGTGGAAGGCAGGAGGAGCAAGACACATCTTACATTAATGGAAGTAGGCAAAGAGAGCTTTTACAGGGAAAATCCCAGTTTTAAAACCATCAGATTTCATGACAATCATTCTCTATCACAAGAACAGCACAGAAAAGACCAGCCCCCGTAATTCAATCATCTCCACCAGGTTTCTCCTATGACGTGTGAATTGTGGGAGTTACAATTCAAGATGAGATTTGGATGGGGACACAGCCAAACCATATCATTCTGCCTAGGCCCTCCCCAAATCTCATGTCCTCACATTTCAAAACCAGTCATGCCTTCCCAACAGTTCCCCAAAGTCTTAACTCATTTTAGCATTAACCTAAAAGTCCACAATCCAACGTCCCATCGGAGACAAGGCAAGTTCTTCCCATGAGCCCGTAAAATCAAAAGCAAGTTAGTTACTTCATAAATACAATGAGGGTACAGGCATTGGGTAAATACAGCCATTTAAAATCGGAGAAACCGGCCAAAACAAAGGGGCTACAGGCTCCAATGCAAGTTCGAAATCCAGCAGGGCAGTCAAACATTAAAGCTCCAAAATGATTTTCTTTCACTTCGTGTCTCACATCTAGGTCATGCTGATGAAAGAGGTGGGTTCCCATGGTCTTGGGCAGCTCCAACCCTGTGACTTTGCAGAATACAGTCTCCCTTCGTCTGCTTTCCAGGCTGGCATTGAGTGCTTGTGGCTTTTCCAGGTACATGGTGCAAGCTGTCAGTGGATCTACCATTCTGGGGTCTGGAGGATGGTGGCCCTCTTCTCACAGCTACAGTAGGTGATGGCACAGTAGGGACTCTGTGTGGGGGCTCAGACCCCATATTTCCCTTCTGCATTGCCCTAGCAGAGGTTCTCTATGAGGGAACCTCCCCCTGCAGCAAACTTCTACATGGGCATCCAGGTGCTTCCATACATCTTCTGAAATCTAGGCGGAGTTTCCCAAACCCCAGTTATTGACTTCTGTGTACCCACAGGCTCAACACCACATGGAAGCTGTCAAGGCTTGGGTTTGCACCCTCTCCAGCCATGGCCCAAGCTCTACATTGTCCCCTTTCAGCCCCAACTGGAGTGGCTGGGACGCAGGGCACCAGGTCCCTAGGCTGCACAAAGCACAGGGACCCTGGACCTGGCCCTGGCCCATAAAACCACTTTTTCCTTCTAGGCCTCCAGGCCTGGGAAGGGAGGGACTGCTTCAAAGACCTCTGACATGCCCTGGAGACATTTTCCCCATTGTCTTGAGATTAATATTCAGCTGCTTATTACTTATGCAAATTTCTGCAGACTGCTCACTTGAATTTCTCCTCAGAAAATGGGATTTTCTTTTCTATCCATTGTCAGGCTGCAAATTTTCCAAATTTTTATGCTCTGCTTCCCTTATAAAACTAAATGCCTTTAACACTACCCAAGTCACCTCTTGTATGCTTTGCTGCTTTGAAATTGCTTCTGCCAGATACCCTAAATCATCTCTCTCAAGTTCAAAGTTCCACAAATCTCTAGGGCAGAGGCAAAATACTGCCGGTCTCTTTGCTAAAGCATAACAAGAGTCACCTTTGCTCCAGTTCCCAAGTTCCTCATGTCTATCTGAGACCATCTCAACCTGGACCTTATTGTTCATATCACTATTAGCATTTTTGTCAAAGTCATTCAACAAGTCTCTAGGAAGTTCCAAACTTTCCCACATTTTCCTGTCTTCTTCTGAGCCCTCCAAACTGTTTCAATCTCTGCCTGTTACCCAGTTCCAAAGTTGCTTACACATTTTCAGGTATGTTTTCAGCAGCACCCCACTCTACTGGTACCAATTTACTGTATTTGTCCATTTTCATGCTGTTGATAAAGACATACCTGAGACTGAGCAATTTACAAAAGAAAGAGGTTTAATGCTCTTACAGTTCCACACTGCTGATGAGGCCTCAAAGTTATGTTGGAAGGCAAGGAGGAGCAACTCATATCTTACGTGGATGGCAGCATGCAAAGAGAGCTGGTGCAGGGAAACTTTATTTCATTCTTTCAGTTCTCTCATTTTAATAATTCTACATAATTTACTATATTTCACTTCCCACATATTTTATGCTATTTACTAGATTAGTATATCTCTGATCTAGTAAATGTATAGTGGAGCTCTCCTGATATATTTGTTATATCTTTATTTGCTCATTCAAATCCATCAATTTATCCTGCATACAGTTGCTAATAACGTTATTTAGGGCATACTTGTATCTTGTGCTACTTATTATCATTAATAAAATTTTTCATTATGAAGTGATTTGTTTTTCATACATAATTTTTGTATGTTCATAACTTTTAATTCTTGGTGTCAAGAATATAGTGGTAAACACAATGATAAAAATATTTGTCTTTATCGAATCCAAGTACTAAGGAAAAGAATTATAAATCATAAACAAGCAATTAGTGGCTAAGAATTCATACATTTTAATATGAGATATTAAGTGATAATCCCAAATTGACATATATTATATACTGTCAGGCACTGATAAGTGCTTTGAACAAGAAAAGTAGCAAAATGAGAGTATTTGAAAGTGACTGGATTGGGAATGTGTGGGACTATTTTACACAGAGTTATTGGTTGGGAAAGCTTTCTAAGAAAGCTTATTTGAATAGAAAACAGAGTGAAATAAAATAATGACCCATGCACATTTTTAGGGCAAAAATGTTTCAGGCCAAATGACAGCTTGTTCAGAGGATTTAAATTGGGCTTGTGCTTAATATGTTGAAGAAACAATAAGGAGATATTTAAAGCAAAGAATGTCACAGACTAATACTTAAGATTTTATTCTTTAAATGTAATGGAAATCTTCTAGAGGGTTTTGGGCAGAGAAATGACATAATCTCATTTATTCCTGAAAATGTTAATTTTCTATTGCAGCAGGGAAAATAACTCAGAAAGACAGTTGCGGAAGCTATTGCCAAACTGCAGACCAAGATGATAGAGGCTTAGCTATTCCCGGGGCTTGTTTTGTTTCTAGATAAAGGAAGCTCTTAAAATGCAAGACTCATGACATTTATTTTCCTAGTGCCTAGAAGAGGACATGGTATAAAATAGGCACTCAACAGAATATCTCATGAGTCAGTAAAACAATGGAGACTTGACTAGAGTTTTCGCCTACAAAGGAAAGCTAAAGAGTACAATTTTCTTGAAATACAATCAATTGTAAAATATGTCAATATCTCAATCAATAAATGGACATAATATACTGAGTATAGGTGGTTAATTTTCTTTAAAAAAAATCACACAATGCAGCACATGAACATTTTAACATGTGAAGGTCTTTGTTCTGATGCACTTTAATATGTCACTTAATATTAAGATTGATAACCGAAGATGAAAGTATTATTGATGCAGAAGGACAAAAACATGCCATATTTTAAATCAGTCCCTTTTCATAAGGGTCTTATTGTACCACAGCAAATTTCAAAGAGACCAAGACAGAAGATGATTCTAATGCCATCTCTAGCTGGTTGCCTTTTGACAAAATCTTGAGTGTTCTTATAGGAAGGAAACAATATTTGGTTTGTGCTAGCTAACTCAGAGGGTTATTATGAGAAACCAATATGGTGAAGTATCTGAAGGCAATCTGATAACTTTAATGTGCCACAAATTTATAAACTATTACTATGCCAACTAATCTAAAGTTAGTTAATGTGGCACATGTGACACATGTGACAGTGACTTGATTTCCCTGGTACTTTTGATTACTGCTTTATTGCCCTACATATAAGAATATCAAATTTGTTTTCAATCCTACTCACTTTATTTTTATAATTAGTGGCTCCCACCGACCACACATCATCCAGAGAGCTCATTAAAACTCAGATTACTGGACTCCACTCTTATAGTTTCTGAATCAGTACTTCTGGTTAAGGTCTGATATTTTTCATTTCTAACAAATTCCCAGATAATGCTGACGCTACTCTTCTGGGGGCTACATTTTGATAACTACTGCTTCTGGGGATAGTGACCATTTAACAGAGTTAATAAAAATGTTTATTTTTTGGTTTGAACTGAAGTATCACTCAATAAATTTGTACACACAAATTTTTTGGAACTGTATGTGATAGCTTCTCACTAACCAAGAAAATAAATGCTTCAAATGAAAAAAGTGTTAAGGTAATAACACACAAATTTAAACATTTTGAGGACTGGCATACTCTTATGTTGAAACTTCCTTGTATGAGCGAATAGACATGAATCTAAATTCCAAGTGGCAGGGGCAAACCCATCTCTTACTAGAGTTGAAAGTTGAAATTACATATCTATTATTCATTATATTAAAATCACTGAGGTGTAAAATTATAGGTGCAATGTCAAGCACTATGTATTATTGCTTTATTCAGAAAAGTCAAAATCTTTTAACTATATTTTTGATAATAAGTTTTTTCGTGTCTTAGTTATGTTCAAGGAATAAACTCATCAATAATTTGGAAAGTGGTTGAATGATTTGTTGGGAATATAAGAAATATTCTACCAAAATGCTTTTGGGGAAGTTTTTCAGCAGTCATAAAGACAAAAGAACCTATAGTGTGACATATGGACAATCTTTTATAGTCCATCCTCTCTGGTTAAAAAATCAATGTCATTTAGTGGAATACAAATTAAGGTTCAAGAACCAGATTCCATTTCCAAACCCTTTATTTAAATGGTATATTCCTTACTCTCCTTCTTTCATAGTGTACTATATTGCTGTAAGTTAGCATCAATGATTGCCTTATCCTTTGTACAGAAGCATGGTACAATCCTTCTCTGGCTTCAGATGGGTTTTTATATATTTTCAGAGAGAAAACAAAACTATTCTCCAAACCTCTCCCTGAGTCAGAGCCATCCATGAACAAAGAGGAATGTTACCTATCTAAGAATGAGAGAGGGCCGGGCGCGGTGGCTCAAGCCTGTAATCCCAGCACTTTGGGAGGCCGAGACGGGC
>NW_012114688.1:7226657-7238608 GCF_000951035.1 Colobus angolensis palliatus | reverse complement strand
AAGAAAGAAAAAAAGTGGAATCCTTCCCTCTGGGTTTTTTGTTTTTTTGAGACAGAGTCTCACCCTGTTGCCCAGGCTGGAATGCAGTGGCACAAAAAAAAAAAAAAAAAAAAAAAAAGAATGAGAGAGAAGGGGCGTGAGGTAGAAAAAATATTTCATTTTTTTCTGTTAAACAAATACTTTTATATAGCTATTGTCTGTACTAAATATGAGTGCTACATTCCAAAGAAAAGTTTGACCTCCCCAGTACCCAAACATTTATTTGTCTTTCATGAGTTTATTCAATTTTGATTATGTTGCAATTAACTTGACAATTTACTAAGTCCAAGGCCTTAAAAATGAATCGAGAAAATACAAAGTAGGAGGGCAAGATACAGAAAACTACATTTTGTTCCAAAGAAATGGAAATTCTGTTCCCAAAGAGAGGGAAGAATAGACCTGAATGCTGGTATGAAGAGATCTACTCCTTCTATGTTTGTTTATCTGTGAGGGTGTGGTTGTTAGCTGTTACCTTGAATCTGGGCCAGAAGATATATTAATATCCAAGAAAATTTTGATAGAATGCTGTCACTCATTTTAACATATGCATCTATTTTTCTTTATGGAGTATTCATGTGTCTGGACACATAAAACCATTGGGATTGCAGAATCCCCAAGATGAGTCTTTAGCAAACTTGTTAGAAGGAATGTTGAGGAAAATAATATCAGATGTTATAAAGAAACTCAATGGTATTCTCTCCTTCTAGATATTCTGTATAACAATGAAAAGCAATTTGCATATGCTAGAGTCTGTTTCTTTAGTGGTGATTCACTTCAGTGGAGTTGTCATATTAACTTGGTCCTCCTCTGAGAGTCTTTCCCCTCAGCTGACATTAGTGTTTCCATTCTGAGTATGTCAGTTTCATCAGTTCAGTTTCAGTTTGTGGTCCCAGGTATGCATAACACCCAGGTGCCAAAAGTTGGGGAAGATTCTAGTGAAGCTTAAAAACTGCAACCCAGTGGAGACTAGAATGACTAATCTTAGTGCTACTTAATCAGAATTAGTTTTCTACAGGTGACAAACCGCATTCCAGTAGACGTCAGAGGATTGGTGACTGTTTTCAAATGCCTCACAGAATTATCCTTTTAAATTCATTTCTAAAGATGTGCTTATATGCAATGAAAACATAAGTTTTACAGTTTAAAACTAAGCTAACTCCCTTATTAAATCCTTCATCTTCCATCTCCTATTGTTTGAAGAAACAACCAACAAGCATAGTACATTCATTAAAGCAGCCTCTTTTTAAAGTGTTTTGAGAATGTGTATGCCAAGAAAGATTTAGAAAAAAAAATATACAAATAGCACAACCTCTCCCACACAGGAATAAATAGGTCCGATTGCTAATTGCTGCAGAAAGTATTGATACAATGTATAATTTCAAATGCTTATTCTAGCATTGAACAATCTATATATATTTCTATTAGAAAACAGGGACTTTTATTGAGCCAATTCCCCCATGGCAAATCTCAAACTTGCAAACCAAGACTCTCAGCAACTAGCCATGTGTCTTTCTTCTTCCGTTAGAGAAAGGACAGGCTTCAGAAATTGTACTAGTGTTCCTTCTTCTTTGGAATTATAAGACCTTGGCCATATTATTCCAAAAAGATAATTTTCACAAGTAACAGCAATGAAGAATATTGAAGCACGGAATGTACAAGATACTCTTTTTATCTGTCCTGAAATATTATGCATATTCTACTTCATAATAATTCTATTGGAGGGTAGAAATTGAATTTCTCAGGACCTCAAATGAAGAAAAGGTGTCATAATTTGTTATCATTATTGTCTCAATTGTCTCAATTTTAAGTATAGATAATCAGAACATATTACCTCCTCAAAGAACCAGCCAGGCTGTGTGTCTGGATCTTGATAATAGAAAACATATTTGCCCCCAAAAATGCAGGGATGGGATGAGATATGCAGTGTTTGTGTGTGTGTGTCTGTGTGTGTGTGTGCACACATTGGATGATGAGGTCCTCTCCTATTCAGACTTCAGAAATAAATGAAAGAAAGAAGTCTACATTGTGGTAGAAGCTGAGAAGACAGGAAAAATGATATTTAATTATTGTTTAACATAATTTCAAGATATTTAACAGTATCTTGAAAATGTAAAAAAAAAATGAAACCTATTTTTCATGAATGTCTCTCTTTGAGTTTTGATTCTTACACTCATTCTTTTACATAAAAACTAATTAATGAATTTAGAATCTAAAAAGAAACAAGTATTACTGTTGCTATCTCATGTTTTGTAACAAATGACTGCAAAAGAGTAGCTTATGATATAAATCATTTATTTTGCCCAATTCTAGGGAATGACTGGCTTAGCAGTTCTTGCTCTGGTTCTTGTGTAGGGTCATCCTGAAACTTCTTCACTTGCATGTCTGGTACCTGGATTAGTAAGTTTTCAACAGGGAGCAACTAGGCCTCGTCCACCATCTTTCTCTCTATGTGGACTTTATATAAGGTGGCTTCATGGTTCCTGGACTTCTTCCATAGTAATTGATGGCTCTGAGAGACAGTGTTCAAAGGCTGACCAGGAAAACCTACATGGTCTTTGCTAACATAGTCTCAGAAACCATGCAGTGTCATTTCTCTCACATTTTATTCATCTTGGTGGTCCCAAAGACTAGCCTGTAGAGGGGACACTGACTTTTGATAAGGGATGTTTACAAGAATTTACAGATATGTTTTGAAAACAACTGTGGTAGTTCCCTCTAATTTCTGGCTAGAATTACTCAGAACATCTATTTAAATATAACTGTAATCTGATAGCCCAAGCACTTTAGCTTAGATTTTTTCTTACACTACTAAAATGTAAAAAAATTCACGTCTATATTTTCACTGTTGTTAATTATGTCATGCTCTAAATTACTTTTCAGTTGAATATTGTCTATATAGGCCATATGAAACAACTAGTTAAGATTTTTTTAATTGCTTAATGTACAGACCTGGGTAATTGAAACTTTGAGACTTAATTTTTTACATTAAGATTATAGCTAACACATTTGTCCGATCCTTTTCCAAGCACTTTAATTCATTGTATTTTTCCACAATCACTGTTAAATAGTTGTTGTTATTATCCTCGGGTTACAAATAAGAAAACTGAGGCCCAGAAAGGGTAAATGCCGGTCAAAGATCACACATTTAGTAAATGGAGGAGCTGAGATTCAAAACCAAACAGAGGGCTCTAGTGACCATAATTGTCACCTCATCGTCAGTAAAATCAGCTCCTTTATAGGCCAGAACGCAGCTCGTTCTCAACTATAAAGTAACATGAAAATTAAATATATTTCTATGATAATGAAAAGTAATAGCTTAGACCTGGGGATTTCTACGAGATCTCCAGGTGTCACAGATATCTGTTCACTTTGTTCCGGATTATTTAGCTTGTGCTACAGACAGATGGCAGGACTCTCTGTCAATCCCTTTATGTATGTATGTATAAATGTATGTATATGTCTGTCTATCCATGTAGAGATTGAGCTCTCCAAGAAGACTCTGAGATAGAGATTAGGGTATAGAAAGTTTATTAGGGCCGGGCGCAGCGGCTCACGCCTTTAATCCCAGCAATTTGGAAGGCCGAGGTGGGAGGATCACTTGAGGTCAGGAGTTCAAGATCAGCATGGCCAATATGGTGAAACACCATCTCTACTAAAAATACAAAAATTAGCTGGGTGTAGTGGCACACGCCTGTAATCCCAGCTACTCGGGAGTCTGAGGCAGGAGAATCGCTTTTACTCGGGAGACTTGAGGTTGCAGTGAGCTGACGTGCCACTGCACTCCAGCTTGGGCAACAATAGCGAAACTCCGTCTCAAAAAAAGAGAGTTTATTAGGAAGTACTCTTAGGATTTACAACTATAGGGCAATACAAAAGCAGGATTGATCAACAGAAGAAGGTGTATTCTGCGACAGTCATAGCAAAAATGCCAACTAACTCCAGAGGAGACTCTGAAGCTAGGATGCTGCTTTACTATACTGGGTTATGGCAAAGGCACTAGGTTTTATAACCCTGTATCAACTAGCTATTAGATACAGGTTACCCTCAAAGATAAGGCATGGCCTTAGGCAAGGCAACTTTTTTTCAGCTAAGGGCACTGACAGGACAGGACAGGTATGATAGTCTTCATATGTCAGTCACACTCCCAGCAGCTGATAGAAGAAGCTCTCCAGTGCCGAAAGGGAGACACACACGCATGTACACACACAGTATATGTATATTTATTTGTAAATTGCAGATATGTGCTTCTTTGATTTGCAATTTAAATATTTCTAAAGTTAATTTTTGTTTATTTTTAAAATAAGAAATACGTATAGAAGTCCAAATATATTTAATTGCATCTCATTATTTTCTGGTTTCCCCCATTTCTGAAATGTTTCCAGGTAAAAATAATTATTTTCACACAGTTTATTCTCTATTTATTTGCATATGCTTCTCTTTGATATAAAGAGATTTTGGTTTACAAAGATATTCAAGAATTTCAGGAATTTTCTAAAAACATAAATGAAGAAAATCAAGACACAGGGAACAAAAAAAATTAAAAAGGGATGAAAACAGTGGCAAAGCTAATATATTCATATTTTTAAAAGGCTATGAGATGCTGTACACCTTCTAGATATGAGGTGCAAATTTAGTGCTGGGCTTCTGAGCAACGGTAATAAAAGAAAATAAGATCCATTACAGGGGCCAATGTCTATGAAATTAAAAATATACCCACTGCTCATGGGAATTGTACATTTTTCTGGTACTGATACTTTAGAGAAATTTAACCTTTGGCTCTTCATACAGTTTTCTTTTTTCAACAAAAATTGATGCTTATATAAAAAGCCCTATACATAATCAAGTAGAGACTTGAATATCTTCAAATTATTGAATATAACTAGAAAGACTACATAGCATAATGAGGACAGTAGCAATCACTGCAGGCTGAAATAATAAAGAGAGAATTCATGTAGGAGGTAGCATTTAAACTAGGCCTTGAAGCATGATTTAGAGAGGTGACAGGCAGTTATTGTTTAGGAAGATATTCCAGCCAAAGAAGCTAACATGCATAAATGTATGAAAATAAAAGAGAAAAGGCAAATCATATTCATAAAATTAATTACATTATATGCCATTTCTTGATATCTTGGATGCAGCAACTTAAGATTAGTGAGAACTTAAAATGAATATTAAAACATTAGCAAAATAAATCAGTTGAAAACATTGTTTAGGCATAGAATTAGTATGACTAAACTATTTTTATTTTCATTAAGTTATTTCCAAGTCAAAATGCAGTATTTCAAAATGTAACAGAAAAACAATTTTAACTTTGATATTATGAAGACAGTGCTCTTTTTAAAATTTGCACCATAAATTGGAAAGGAAGATTAACCATTACATGGTGGCATCATCTAGGCAGTATGGCTTTACAGTTGCAGAGAACTGGATCACCCATTTACGGAATAGAAACTTTTCCTGATAAAAATATTTTTTTAATAATAATTCAGATTGAAAATTGATTCATAGATGTTTTGTTCAGTTTTATTACAGAGGATTTTTTTTCCTTTTTTTGTGCGTAACCTTCCATTGATTACTTCAATTTTATTGAAATTTATTTTTAAAAATACCTAACGATTGTCTTTAAAAAATCTGTATTGGTTGATCAAAATAACTGTTAGGAACAAAATAAAGCTACTTCTATTTGTATTGGACATTTTAATAATGATGCAAAATAATATTATTGAAATATATCTACTGTATAAAACATTTCTCCTATAGAAATAATGTAGTTATAAGAAGTTCAAAAATTAAGTTATTGGAATTTTACTCTACAACTGCTAGATAGATTATAATTTGAAAAATAATAGAATGGAAATTGTAATAAAATATGTTTCCACCCCACAAATACTGAAGTAAGATGTTATGACTTTGGGGCAGATATTGACTAAGCAAAGTGACATTCGTATATATAAATAGTAACTTGCACATAGAATCCAGTATTTAGTGCCCTGCAGGAGTGAACATGCACAGTTAATGGAATTCCTTTCAACAATGTTAATTACAGAAAACGTTTACATTGTCCTGCAATTAAGTAGTATGTCATGAAATATACAGATGTTTTTCTTTTTTGATCTTGAGTATAATGTGGATTACTCTGCAGCCAATTTGAACTCCGTACTACTTCTAAAACAAATAACTGTTCCCGTAAATCTAATTCTAAATCCTTTAAGAACTAAAATACGTATCTTTAGAGTAGATTTCTTGTAGATAAGATATTTCCCACTGCAAATGCCAGTAAACCTTCCTAAAAATTATCTTAATACATTGTTCTCAGTAAAACAGTCTGTCATAGAAGCCACTAAAATCTTTTTTTTATGCAGTCACTCAACGATGATGTTCCCTGCTTGCATTCACTTTACCTCTCAACTATTCTTGTTCAAGCACTCTTTTCCCCTGCAATTATATTAAAACCCAGGTTCTAGACAAATGGTCCTCCCTGCCAACATAACCCTCTGAAATGACAGTCCTTATCGTTTTTGTCACAGCTCCTCACAAAAGGAGGAATACGTGCCTGGAATTGTGCTAAATACAATTCTCTTCTTGTTACAGTTTAAGATAGTCCAGAATAAACGTTCTGATTTCTAATATTATAGCCTTATAAACATTATTGTTAATTATATTGGATGAACACACGAAAGTGTCCATTGAATTATCAGGTGAATATTCAGTGTTCCTTTATTTATGAAGTTAAATATTTGCTTATAGTAAACTATGATTAGTGTAAAACATAAAATTTTTATTGCCTTTATTACAAAGTTCAGTGGATTTTACTCTATAAATGGACATTTTTTCCAAAAACAGTAATATAACAATATACGGTATATTAAATCCATAATGTTTATGTTTTAAAAAGTCATGCCCTCTTCTGAAAACAGAAAGTTTATGTTCCCTCTATTTGTATTTTTAAAATATGCTATTTTGCTTTCCTAATATAAATCATATTCTAGCATATGCATACCTCCTCATCATCAGCCCCTCTTATGTTCTAAGTCCCCCAGTCAAGTATGGACTTCAGAATAAATCAAAAATTGTATGTGCATCTTTCTTCCATATTCCATTTTATAATGTACAAACCACCTGTAAACATGTTATTTCATTTGTTCTGCAGCAATAATCTATGTCCCCAAGGAATTAAGTGGCACTTGCCTAAAGTGACAAAAGGTAAATAGTGAGGTCAGAATTCCAATTCCTCAAGTTGTTCACTTTCCGTCATACCTTTTATGTTTAACGTTTGCAAAGGCTTTCTGGCTCTCTCAGCGCAGTATGCAAACCATCTATCATACTATGGCACCAACAAATACCTCTGGTTTCTTCTCTTTTTTAGTTTAAAGTTCAGGAACGCAGGGTTTTTAAGAATTTCAGTGGAAGTTGTCTATAATCATGCATTATGCCAGTAATGTATTTGTGAGTACATTAAATATGCATAACATAATTGGATATTTTTGTAGGTTTTCCCATCTAGTCAGATAATGTAATTTATAAAGTATTCCCTGTGTTTATTTGTTGATTTTTTTAAAATCCCCATATTCTCAAATTTATATTGTACATTTTACCAGCCTACAAAGTCATTTAATTTAACCTAAACATTTACCTTATCAGATAATAATGCAACACACAATGGTATCAGCATCTATATTTGAATATCAGATCTCAGTTTACTGTTAAAACCCAGCATCACTTAAGTCATGTAACACTGAAAAGTTCACAGAATTGAGCCACTAGCCAGATATGATAATTGCTATTCCTTTACTATGCTACTTTACAATAGGATCTTTATCCAGGTAGCTAATTTGGTTACACCAACAACTACAATAAGTTCTTTTCAATGTAGTATAGTGATAATGGTAAGCTCGAACTTAAGGTAACAGAATCTTCAAATTTTGCCTCTCCAGATGTTTATGTTGACATTATTTTTTTCACAAGAAAATACATATATTGAAGAAAACAACTTTAAAGAGCAGTATTTCATTTTCATTACTCTTACAATATTAACAGGTCAGGTTTTGAGAGTTGCTGCAGGCTGCTTTAACTATTGTCAAACTCTTTGACATTAACGTACATTGTTTTACGTTATTTGGCATGTAAGGATAATGGCTCCAAATGCATTTCCACTTCTTAGTGAAAACATACACAGTTCTCTGCTATTTCGAAATAAAAATGTTAGGAATAATTGTATTTTTTACCATGATGGCTGTTTTACTAAATTTTTCACAATTCACTACATTCACACGCTGATCTAATTTCTTACAGAAAATAATTTTGTACTTATCACATGAGTATCGCATGAGCCTTTGACCAAACAAGGAAGAATACTCTCAATTATGCTATTTCAACATTTCCTCAATATTTTACCAGCACATTTTAATGTATATTCGGTTAAAAGAATCAGAGCAAGCTCATTTCCTGGTATATAATTCTCATACACAAAGGTATACATTGGTTAAAGGCATTAAGAAATATATTGGCTAGATTCTCCAGCCCCTCTAATAATTGGTAAATTAAGGAGAATATATGTATGATGCCCAAATGCAGAAGTCAGCTAAGAAAATCTAAAGAGGAGCTTGTATTTCTAAAGATTATACATGGTCTTTACTTGCCCTTGTGGCCTACATCAGTAAATTTGCACATAATCTTGTTTCCTAGTGGCTGCCCCCACAGCAAAGAAAAAAATCACACAGGGTAAGTTTCCCCCAGAGACACATAGAAGCCAATAATCCTGCTAACATTTGCTCCTGTATAAAAGGCCAAGCCTGCACTCTAGTCAGGTAGCTACCTAATATTTCCCTGCTGTATTTCCACAATGAGGAAACAGGATACATGTTTCCACTCACAGGACTTGAGGAAGCAGTTGTAAGAAATGTGGTATCCAAATGGAGAAGAAAAGCAGTATTATAGTCCATCATTATGATAAGATATTCTAGTAAAATCAAACTACTCTCTATAAATATGCAAGAAAAAAAAGACAGTCTTTGTATAATAAGAGGTAGGGTGGAAATTTTCCTTTTGCCTAAATCATGAAAACTGCATCAAAGAGATGCAAAGTACCTGCTTTCTAATAAAACACTGAAACAGTGGAGACTTAGGGAGGAGTCAATGCTGCAGTTTAAGCCCAAGACCATCAGGCTAAAGATCCAGGAAAATTCAGTGTTTCGGTGCAAATCTGAAGGTCATCTGTTGCAGTATTCCCTCTTGCTGAATGCTAGTCTTTTGTTCTGTTCAGGCCTTCAACTGATTGGATGAGGCTCACCTACATTATAGAAATAATCTGCTTTACTCAAATTTGACTAATTTCAATGTTAGTCTCACTCGAACACACCCTCACAGAAACATTCAGAATAATATCTGACCATCTATCTGGGAGCCACAACCCAGCCAAATTGACATATAAAATTAATAATCACAATATCTTACCATGATGTGACTCCTGGTGGCTTTTCCTCATTTAAATATCAAGTGGAAGAGGCAGTGACATCGATGATGATGACTTGATATGAATGTCTGAATTTTCTGTCAGTCACGGGAAACTAGAAGTAGTTCTATGTGAGCCCCTTTGCGGGCATTGCCATGTGAAGTTGTCCTGCTAGTTAAAATACACTGCCACAGGCAGAGGACTAGACTGCCAAGGATGCCTGAGTCAGCTTTCCCAAATCAGGGAACTATATATACAGTGAGGAGAACAGCAGCTCCACGAGAACTTACTCATGTGCCCAGTTCATTAGAACACTTACCACACAGAGGATATCTGTGGTGGCCAAAAAAGCTGTTGCAATTAACCAACAAAGAAATCTACAAAACTGGTTAATGAAGAGGCATTTGTAATTTTTCCTCTCCTATCAATGTGCCCTAGCACACGCTGCAGGACACCGAATTTACAGAAAACAAAGAGAGGAGGTGTCTCAACGACAGACATGTCTCTTTGCTTCTTTCTTTCACCTATGACTGTGGAGGGATGAGGAACAATAATTTCAGATAGCAAAGGAAGGATAAAAACTTTGAACTGAAGATGGGGTTGAAATTTAAAACCACATCGATTTGTTCTAATTGAAAGTGATAGCAAGTTTTAAAATCTGCTGAATATATTTTCAGGGATAAGAAAATGTATTGCAGGATATGGCTAAAAGGAATGACTACAGTAGAACATAATATCATGTTTCTACCTTACTAATTTTGACCCATTAATAAACATATGTACCTATAGGTAGAGAGGCAGTGCTATGTTAGCTACCTGTGGTAGCCGAAGCCCCCCACCCCAGCAGGCATTTCATCCCTCTTATTCTGGAGACAGCAATCTGTTTCTTTGGAGAATTTCTCTAAATCTAAATTATCCTTCTGAAACTATCAATCATAGTGTCCCTCATCTCAGCCACACACCTGAGCATTTGGCCTAGGTTATGTCAATCATAGTTCCACTGGATCATACATAGCAAATGGCAGAGAGGGAGATATATGACCTGAGCCTGAGCTACTAGAATCCTACCTTGAAGTTTTACAAATAAATTTTGAAGGGTGTATCAGGATCTACTCAAAAGAAAGAAACTGTGCCAGTTATTGAACAGGATTATTTTATATAAAAATATTGTTAACAAAGTAACTGAAAGGATCAAAAGAGAGCTGTAAGGTATTATGGAGGTAGCAACTGTAGAAAGTAGCTATCATCCTTATAGCTAAACGAACAAAGGGAAGAGGCTAGAATAATTAAAATGTAGAAACTTAGAGGATGGGTCCCGAGAGTTGAAACATGGACTACAGACAGTCCTCTACTTGCCTTGGATTTTCTTACAACTTTTCAACTTTACTATGGGTTTATTGAGCTATTAAAATGCATTTTTGACTTAACGATATTTTCAACTTACCATGTGTTTATAAGGATACAACCTCATTGTATGCTGAGAAGCATCTGTACTGAAGAAGAGGAGCTGCTTTGCTGGTGTTGGTATCTCTCAGTTTGGAGGAGCAGTCTTTGGGTCTGGGACCCACACCTGTAAAGAGCAGACACAGGCAGGTGGTGTTGGTATCACTGAGAGGCAAGTAATGAGGCTCAGATGTGAGAGTGGAGGAAACTGTAAACTGAATTCAGCTGCTGCTGTGGGAAAGCCCAGCTACTGCTGGGAATTGTTGTTGGGGTAATGCCCATAGGAACAGGAAGCAGTCTAGAAGTACACAGGGAACAAACAGAAAAGAGCAAGTCTTCCTTCTTCCTTTTCCAGCCTTGCTCTCTCCCTCTAGTGCCCAGGATTGGCAGAGCTTCACAGGGAGCCAACAGAGAAAGCAAAAACGTAGCTTGCAGAATCTCAGCACCAGAATTGCAAAGCTGAATGAAGAAGGGTGGGTTCAAGCTGCTGAGAGACAAGAACTATAGAACTGGTGTGGAGACATAGGCTTCCTTTTAGATTATGAGATGAGATGAATCTATGTATTAAGAAAAAGCTATTTCTTAGCATGTCTCAATTAGTCATATCAAGAGAGGGGCAGGCTCATACCAGCCACTTAGTGCCAGAGGCTCTTGTTGACCAGTAATCTCCTATTTTTAATATAATCGACTAGATGTGTGTGACTCTCTTTTCTTATAAATATGTAGAGTGGGGCCGGGCGCAGTGGCTCATGCCTGTAATCCTAGCACTTTGGGAGGCCGAGGCAGGTGGACTGCCTGAGCTCAGGAATTCGAGACCAGCCTGGGCAACATGGTGAAACCTGTCTCTACTAAAAATACAAAAAATTAGCCAAGTATGGCAGCATGTGCTTGTAATCCCAACTACTCACGAGGCTGAGATAGGAGAATTGCTTGAACCTGGGAGGCGAAAGTTGCAGTGAGCCGAGATCATGCCATTGCACTCCGGCCTGGACAACAAAGCAGGACTCCGCTTTAAAAA